>NC_057808.1:41357570-41359790 GCF_018294505.1 Triticum aestivum
CCCACGCGTCGGATTCGGCTAGTTCTGGTACCCACCTCCTGTTCCCCGATCTGGTCAACGGCCTCCCCCATTCCTCCCTTGCCGCCCAGGCTCCACCCTGGACTACGGTCGTTCCTGCATCCGAAGCCAGCCGCGACCACCACACGGAGGGAACCGAATCCGCGGATCTCCTGCTTCCACCGGCGCAACCAGCCGCGACCACCGGCGCCATTGCAGTGCATCTCGGATCTCTTGAGCAGTGCACCTCCCGCACTCGTGTGGTTCGCTAGATGCAGCCGACGGGCGAGAAGGGCGATGGCACAAGCTCCTCCTCTGGCGAGGATCTCGGCGACCACCCCGTCGCACCCAATCCCCCTACATCCTCATCACAGGGACTCCCATCAGCTACTCACTTCCTCGGCGTGCACCATCGCTGCTACTGTAGTTCGGCAACTCGCCCCCATGCAGTCTCGGGCGACGACGGGTTCGTGTGCATGCAGTTTCCCTGGCCCCTCGATTCTGGGATGCCGGTGTGCAGTCCGCCTATGTCCCTCGAGCCCTCGATGCGGTGCGGTGCATCGCCAGCGAGCAGTTTGCCTGGCCCCTCGATGCGGTGCGTCGCCGGCGTTCAGTTTCGGGACTTTTTTTCTTCAGATTTTGCTTGTGTACAACAATGCAGTACGCGTGAGTCATTGGTGCGGTGCGGCTGGGTGTTCTGTTGCAGTTCTTTATTGTTGATTTTTCAAATTTACAAAGACATTGTAAGAAAAAAATTCAAAACCCAGTCGACTAAAATCAACACCTGGAGTGCGTTTGGTTTTCGGATGTGGTTCACTTTTGAGAGTGATGCTGTTCACTTGTGCCGAACATGAAAGCGCAAAAATATTAGCGAAACAACAAAATAGTAATGCGGTTCACTACGATATATGTCGTGGTTCACTTGCCCCGTCTCTGCAGTCCACTCTTGTTCATAAAAAAATGAAAAAAGGACAATAAAAACTTGTCCGAGAAAAATTTACGTTTGATAAAAGAAATCATGAAGTTCACTTGACCGTTTGATGCAGTGCGGTTTTCAGTCTAAAAGCAGTGCGGTTTTCTGTATTTCATAAAAAATGACAACAAAAACTTACAAAAAGCTCATCTGAGAAAATTTACGCCCGAGAAGACAAATCAAGAAGTTCGCTCGACTGTCTGATGCAGTGCGGCTTTTCGTTCGAAGCAGTGCGATCTTTTGTCGTTCATAAAAAATGATAACAAAAACTCATAAAAAAGCTCATCTGAGAAAATTTACGCCCGATAAGACAAATCGTGAAGTTCGTTTCACTGTCTGATGCAGTGCGGTTTCTGTCCGAAGCAGTGTGTTCTTCTGTCTGATGCAGTACACACGTTGGTTTTGGTGTCGCGAAAAACAGAGTATCCGCATTTTAGTAATCTTAAAACTGCTTTTAAACCGTAAGGAATTAGAGAGCGTGTTCTACACGAAAAAGTTGCGCCTCGTCGATATCTTTCCGGCGATGTATCATTTGCATCATTCCGTCGAGCGGTTTGAAAAAAATTTACAAAAAAATGGCCGCTGCCACTTGTCGTTCGTTGCATGATTTTCAAAATTAACTTAAAACCGTAAGGAATCTCAAAAACATTTCAACATATGAAAGTTGCGCCTCGTTCGTAGGTTTCCAACGGAGTATCATACGCTTCGTTTCGACAAACGGTTCAAAAACTGGAGCGAAAACATTACCGAAAATTTGTAAAAATTTGAAAAACAGAATTCCGCGATTTAGTAAATTGGAAACTGCTCTTAAACCATAACGAATTAGAGAAAAAAATACATATCAAAAAGATGCGCCTCGACGATATCTTTCAAACGGTGTATCATTTGCTTCATTCAGACAAGCGGTTTAAAAAAACGCAAAAAAATGCTCGCTGCCACTCGTCGTGCGCCGCACCGCTTTCAAAACTGCTCTTAAAGCGTGAGGAATCTCGAAAAGTGTTCAACATGGCGAAGTTGCGCCTAATCCATAGCTTCTCAATGGTATATTACACACCTCGTTCTGATTAATGGATAAAAAACTAGAGCGAAAAAGGTAACCAAAATATACCGCGTGCTGTTTTTTTCGACATGAAGTTCACTCGCCTGACTTCTGCAGCACATTTGGTTCGAACAATGACGTGCACTTGCGTTGAGCGTGCAATGCGGAAGTGTTATCAGAATAGTTATTCTGCTAATATTAATAGAATAGA
>NC_057808.1:41360048-41361459 GCF_018294505.1 Triticum aestivum
TATATATATATATATATATATATATATATATTATATATATATATATATATATATATATATATATTATATATATATATATACGAGTGCATCAAAAGTCTTTTATCGAAAAAATTCATCAAAAGTCATGGAATTTACAAACTTTGGTCGTAAAAGCTTATAAAATATGAGATACAAAAAAGATAGTGCAAAACAAAAACAAAAAGAGAAGGGGAAAAAATTAGAGCAGTGGTTACTGAGGGTCGATTCTCGGCTCTCGGCAATGGCCACCGTTTCCGAGAGGCGCTCTCGGTAAAGCATCTAACCTAGGTCTCTTTCCTTCTTGTGCATTCTCGATAATATGTATTATACATTTTTTGTTGTTTTCTTCCATGCTTGGATAACAACCTTAGCACATCATAATTACCGTCTTGTGTTTTCTTCTTCGGATGGGCCTCGTACGGTTCTAGAGACCGGCACCCCTCCGGTGGCCCCGGCGGTCTAGGGCGTTGTTCGGTACCTATAGGGGGTAGGCCACGGGGAATAACTGCTTCTTCGTGTTAGTGCATGTCATCGCAAGATGACAGACCAAGTCTAGGCCCGTTCTGTCACCGGATCACCCACCGAAGACTCTGTCTCGGGGACGAACGCAGCCGGTCCTCGACGTTCCCGCCCGTGTGTGTGGTTTGTGAGGCACGTGCCACGTCAAGGACGTGCGTTGCTTATTAAAATAGCACACCACCCCTCGATGCATATGCATGGGCCACACGCATGTAGGGGTGCCCTCCCCCCCTTGGGCGGTCTCCATATCGAGCACCCATCCGGTGGACCCGGCGGTCTAGGGCGTTATTCGGCACCGAGAGGGTGTAGTCCATGGTGAATAACTGCTTCTCCGTGTTAGTGCATGTCATCGTGAAATGACACACCAAGTCTAGGCTCGTTCTGTCACGGGATCACCCTCCGAAGATTCTGTCTTGGGGACGGACGCAACCGGTCCTCGACGTTCCCGCCCGTGTGTGTGGTTTGTGAGGCACGTGTCACGTCAAGGACGTGTGTTGCTTATTCAAATAGCACACCATCCCTGCATGCATATGCATGGGCCACACGCATGTAGGGGTGCCCTCCCCCCCCTCGGGCGGTCCCTATATCGAGCACCCATCTGGTGGCCCCAGCGGTCTAGGGCATTATTCGGCATCGAGAGGGTGTAGTCCACGGTGAATAACTGCTTCTCCGTGTTAGTGCATGTCATCGCGAGATGACAGACCAAGTCTAGGCCCGTTCTTCGAGATAGGGTATCGAGAGGGAATGTGTTCGGTTTGTGCAGGAAGTGCGGGTCCTATTGCTCCGTTGGCCTCGAAACTTCTTGTGCTCTCAAAGGAGGCCATCGCATGTATATGCATGGGCTATCCGGTGGCCCCGGCGGTCTAGGAAGTTG
>NC_057808.1:41361980-41362843 GCF_018294505.1 Triticum aestivum
GTGCCGGTCTAGAAAGTTGACCGGCACCGAGAGTGGGGGTAGGCCACGGTCAACAACTGCTTCTTCTCATGTTTTTTACTTTACACTCTTTAAAGTTGAGTTTTGAACAAGTCTAACCCGAAAAGCATACATATATATATATATATATATATATATATATATATATGAGTGCATCAAAAGTCTTTTATCAGAAAAATTCATCAAAAGTCATGGAATTTAGAAACTTTGGTCGTAAAAGCATATGAAATATGAGGTACAAAAAAGATAGTGCAAAGCAAAAACAAAAAGAGAAGGGGAAAAAATTAGAGCAGTGGTTACCGAGGGTCGATATTCGGCTCTCGGTAATGGCCACCTTTTCCGAGAGGCGCTCTCGGTAAAGCATCTAACCAAGATCTCTTTCCTTCTTGTGCATTCTCGATAATATGTATTATACCTTTTTTTTCTTCCATGCTTGGCAAACAACCTTAGCACATCATAATTACCGTCTTGTGTTTTCTTCTTCGGATGGGCTTCGTCCGGTTCTAGAGACCGGCACCCCTCCGGTGGCCCCGACGGTCTAGGGCATTGTAACGCACCTAGAGGGGGTAGGCCACGGGGAATTACTGCTTCTTCGTGTTAGTGCATTTCATCGCGGGATAACGGACCAAGTCTCGGCCCGTTCTGTCACTGGATCACCCACCGAAGACTCTGTCTCGGGGACGAACGTAGCCGGTCCTCGACATTCCCGCCCGTGTGTGTGGTTTGTGAGGCACGTGCCACGTCAAGGACGTGCGTTGCTTATTCAAATAGCACACCACCCCTCGATGCATATGCATGGGCCACACGCATGTAGGGGTGCCCTCCCCCCCCCTCGGGCGGTCTCC
>NC_057808.1:41362938-41372238 GCF_018294505.1 Triticum aestivum
TCGCGAGATGACACACCTAGTCTAGGCACGTTCTGTCACGGGATCACCCACCGAAGATTCTGTCTCAGGGACGGACGCAGCCGGTCCTCGACGTTCCCGCCCGTGTGTGTGGTTTGTGAGGCATGTGTCACGTCAAGGACGTGTGTTGCTTATTCAAATAGCACACCACCCCTGCATGCATATGCATGGGCCACACGCATGTAGGGGTGCCCTCCCCCCCCTCGGGCGGTCTCTATATCGAGCACCCATCCGGTGGCCCCGGCGGTCTAGGGCATTATTCGGCACCGAGAGGGTGTAGTCCATGGTGAATAACTGCTTCTCCGTGTTAGTGCATGTCATCGCGAGATGACAGACCAAGTCTAGGCCCATTCTTCGAGATTGGGTATCGAGAGGGAATGTGTCCGGTTTGTGCAGGAAGTGTGGGTCCTGTTGCTCCGTTGGCCTTGAAACTTCTTGTGCTCTCAAAGGAGGCCATCGCATGTATATGCATGGCCTATCCGGTGGCCCTGGCGGTCTAGGAAGTTGACCGGCACCGAGAGAGGGGGTAGGCCATGGTAAACAACTGCTTCTTCTCATGTTTTTTACTTTACACTCTTTAAAGTTCTGTCTCGGTGCCGGTCTAGAAAGTTGACCGGCACCAAGAGAGGGGGTAGGCCACGGTCAACAACTGCTTCTTCTCATGTTTTTTACTTTACACTCTTTAAAGTTCTCTCTCGGTGCCGGTCTAGAAAGTTGACCGGCACCGAGAGAGGGGGTAGGCCACGGTCAACAACTGCTTCTTCTCATGTTTTTTACTTTACACTCTTTAAAGTTGAGTTTTGAACAAATCTAACCCGAAAAGCATATATATATATATATATATATCTATGAGTGCATCAAAAGTCTTTTATCGGAAAAATTCATCAAAAGTCATGGAATTTACAAACTTTGGTCGTAAAAGCATATGAAATATGAGATACAAAAAAGATAGTGCAAAACAAAAACAAAAAGAGAAGGGGGGAAAATTAGAGAGGTGGTCACCGAGGGTTGATATTCGGCTCTCGGTAATGGCCACCTTTTCCGAGAGGCGCTCTCGGTAAAGCATCTAACCTAGATCTCTTCCCTTCTTGTGCATTCTCGATAATATGTATTATACTTTTTTTTGTTTTCTTCCATGCTTGGCAAACAACCTTAGCACATCATAATTACCGTCTTGTGTTTTCTTCTTCGGATGGGCCTCGTCCGGTTCTAGGGCGTTGTTCGGCACCTAGAGCGGGTAGGCCACGGGGAATAACTGCTTCTTCATGTTAGTGCATGTCATCGCGAGATGACAGACCAAGTCTAGGCCCGTTCTGTCACGGGATTGCCCACCGAAGATTCTGTCTCGGGGACGGACGCAGCCGGTCCTCGACGTTCCCGCCCGTGTGTGTGGTTTTTGAGGCACGTGTCACGTCAAGGACGTGCGTTGCTTATTCAAATAGCACACCACCCCTGCATGCATATGCATGGGCCACACGCATGTAGGGGTGCCCTCCCCCCCGGGCGGTCTCCATATCGAGCACCCATCCGGTGGCCCCGGCGGTCTAGGGCATTATTCGGCACCGAGAGGGTGTAGTCCACGGTGAATAACTGCTTCTTCGTGTTAGTGCATGTCATCGCGAGATGACATACCAAGTCTAGGCCCGTTCTTCGAGATAGTCTATGGGTATCGAGAGGGAATGTGTCCGGTTTGTGTAGGAAGTGCGGGTCTTGTTGCTCCGTTGGCCTCGAAACTTCTTGTGCTCTCAAAGGAGGCCATCGCATGTATATGCATGGGCTATCCAGTGGCCCCGGCGGTCTAGGAAGTTGACCGGCACCGAGAGAGGGGGTAGGCCACGGTCAACAACTGCTTCTTCTCATGTTAATTACTTTACATTCTTTAAAGTTCTGTCTCGGTGCCGGTCTGGAAAGTTGACCGGCACCGAGAGAGGGGCTAGGCCACGGTCAACAACTGCTTCTTCTCATGTTTTTTACTTTACACTCTTTAAAGTTGAGTTTTGAAAAAATTCGTCACAAGTCATGGAATTTACAAACTTTGGTCGTAAAAGCATATGAAATATGAGATACAAAAAAGATAGTGCAAAACAAAAACAAAAAGGGAAGGGGGAAAAATTAGAGCAGTGGTTACCGAGGGTCGATATTCGGCTCTCGGTAATGGCCACCTGTTCTGAGCGATGCTCTCGGTAAAGCATCTAACCTAGATTTTAACCTTTCCCCTTTCGTTTGTACCTTCATTCCCCTCCTCTCTTACCTGCGCCGCCGCCGCCGCCGACGCCGAAATCGCCACCGCCGCCGTCACAACCAACTGCGGCCGCCACCCCTCCTCCACCGCTCCCAACTGCGGCCACCGCCACCCCCTCGTCCACCGCCCCGAACTGCGGCCACCGCCAACCCTCCTCCACCGCCACCCCCTCCTCCACCGTCCTCCACCGCCACCAACTGCGGCCGCCACCCCTCCTCCACCGCTCCCCACTACGGCCACCGCTACCCCCTCCTCCACCGCCCCCAACTGCGGCCACCGCCCCCAAGCTTCATGGCCGGCAGCCGGCGCGGCGGTTCTTCGATGCGGCCCAAGGACGGCCGCCGCAGCGGAGCTCCTCCGGTAGCGCGGCAGCTGGAGATGCCCTCAGGTTAGTATCAGATTCTATGCCTAGAGTAGGATATTTTGCACAAATGTAGGAACTATGCACAAATGTGATTAAAAGAAGTAGAGGAAGATGGTCCTGTTTATAATGCCTAGAGTAGTATGGAAGTTTGGAAGTTTGGAGTAATGCCTAGAGTGTTTGTTTGACTTTTAGTTTAACTAAACAAGTAATAAGAGTTTAATTGCTACTATTCTGGTTTAATTTTACGACTGATGATCATTGTAAATACTAGTAATGTGCTACGGCCAATGTAAATAAGAGTTTAGTTGTCGTCGGTAAGTGGTTTGGCGTGGGGATAAGGTTGTGGATGCTTTGTTTTTGCCGAATGAGCACTCAAATTTTGGTCAGACTATGCGTCAGTACGCTAGTTTTCTGAACTTCCTGTATCTGAACATACCTAAAGAGATTGACACCTTCTCTGAAGAATTCAACATCTTGTGAAGGATCAGCACCTCTATGCTTGTGCTTTTTTAGATAAATACTAGAGTAGATCAATGAAACTATATACTTGTGCTTGTTTCCTTGTCAGTGCTATGGCATTAGTAAATGGAACTATATATCTGAGACTTGATTGAGCTATTTGTGTTATTTTTTGCCATATATGATATGACACTTAGATTAGGAAGATTTTTCTTTGGAACTTAGAGTAACCATATATATTTTGTTTTTCAGATTCTGATGGGAGCACTGGTAGTAAGTACCGGAGAGTCCCGACTGGTAGGACCGAGTCGTCCGCCTCCCATCAGGCCCCAACCGAGGCATCGTCATCATCGAATGGCGATGTCGGAGTGGACTTAGATATACCAGATCCGCTCGCTACCGTGTCGGGCGACATGGAGGCCTCGGACGGCTCGGGGTCTACCTCGAGCAACACTTCCAAGAGGAAGAAATCCGGGCGTGGTCCGGGGAAGGTCCCGGAACCAACTGCTGCCAGCAACCATCCTGTCATTTGCCCGACAGGAGAGGGGTAAGCAAGCATTTCATTTGCATCATATTTTGGATGCCACAGCTTTGACACTCACATATGCTTGTCTTTTATATCATGCAGTCAGTGGGAATTTATCCCGACACAACCTAAGGGGGCACGCCCGCCGAACCACGTCATCGGCTCCCTCTTGAGGAAGCACTTCCCTGGATTGTCCAAGCCGGGTGATGACGATCCGCCGTCGCCAGGTTTAACCTGGGAGCATTACCTACACAACAAGGATGAGCATGATGTCACCATGGCCACTCGGGTCATCAGTGCTTTTTTTGTAAGTATCTTCGCTCCGACCACTGCATTTTTCCATATCCAAATCCTTGCTTGCGTGGATGGTGAGAAGATGCCTTATGCTTTCTTGTAGGAAACAAGCACTTGCGTGGATGGTGAGAAGCAGAAGGCGATCAAAGGCATCGTGTAATCTGCCCGAAAGATACTCTCTGACCTCAAGCACACGCTGCAGTACAAAGCCGTGATGCAGTGTCGGCCGCTCGATGAGAAGGGAGAGAAGATGACAAGGAAGACTGCTTGC
Source organism: Triticum aestivum (assembly GCF_018294505.1). Classification (NCBI taxonomy): domain Eukaryota; kingdom Viridiplantae; phylum Streptophyta; class Magnoliopsida; order Poales; family Poaceae; genus Triticum; species Triticum aestivum. The sequence goes on from NC_057808.1 coordinate 41,367,113, forward strand.
CAGACCAACATGTCGCGAGAAGAATACATGTCAGTGGTAAGTGACTACATCGGTTGCTAGTACTTTGATTCATCCCTCTTGTTCCTCAATTATTCAATTTTGTCTGACTAGGTGAAGGAACCCTGGATGAAGGACGATTGTTGGGAGGCCCTGGTTGACATGTGGTGTAACCCAGCATGGCAGGCGCAACATGTGGAGAAGGGAAACGATCGAGCCAAAATGACAGGCCCGGCTCATGTCCAGGGGAGCCGGAACCTAACCGCTCTTAAGCAACACATGGTATGTGGATTAAGATGTTAATTTTTCGCACGGTGCATCTTCGTTCATTAAACTTGATGGTTAATTTTGCAGGAGGCGAAGGAGGGTCGCCCGGTCCACATCCTGGAAGCCTGGAGAGAAGGCCACAAGGGGAAGGATGGCGCCGAGTTCTGCAGCGAGTCGGCGGAGGAGAAGTGGGGGACCTTCAAAGAGGTCTTCCAGGAGGTGCACGAGCAGGAAGCCGAACCTACGTCCAAGCCCCTTGACCCTGAGCTTCTCATCATTGCTGGCGAGGGGAAGGGCCATGGCCGCCACCTCCTTTGCAATGGGGCGATCGCCACCTCCTCGCATCGCAAGCTGCACGAGATACGCGCGTCGAGCACCAGCTCAACTCCGTCCATACGGAGTCGCCCAACCGCCGTATCACGTGAGATAGCGCGTCTCAAGGTTAGCATCCTAACCTTTCATTATGTCCATGCCTCGAAATAGCACCGTTCCAACCTATATGAGCCTAATGCCATGTTACAGGATTTAATGGCGCAGCGGGCTGTTGAAGAGGAGCAAAGGCGGCAGGCTGAGCAGGAGTCCAGAGAAAAGGAACGGGAAGACACGAACAAGAGGTTGAAGCTGCTTGAGGATCAACTACAGGTAGAACATTATCTAAACTAGAGTAGAAGATTCATTACATAGGGACGAACCACCCTCACGTGACTCTACTCTTATAGGTTCTTATGCAATCTCGAAGCAGTGCAAGTGATGCCCCTCCTCCTCCTCCGGAATGTTAACCCGATGACCTCTCCTCCTCAAGATGATCTATATATGAACAAGTGTACTTCTATTGTGACGTGCACGTGTTTTGCAAGTAGTGACAATATGTATGAATTTGTGACTTGTGTGTGACGTCTACTAGGATAATACATTCGACTTGTGTGTGACAATATGTGGACTATCCCTAATTATGCATATATATGTGGACTAGATCAAATTATGCCTATATATATGTGTGGACTAGATCAAATTATGCCTATATATGATCAAATTGCACTGTAGTTGTTTTTATCTGCAGGGATCAGAAAAGAAATAGCTTGACAGCAGAATGGATGGGAAAGATTTCCGAGAGCAACACTCGGAAAACGATATACTACCGAGAGCTCCTCTCGGAAACATGGTCGTCTGGGAGACACTACTGTTGTGCCACAACTTTTTCGAGAGCAGCTCTCGGAAAAGAAGGAGAGCATTGCCGAGACTAGCTCTCGGCAAAGCTATGTAAACTGTCAGCTCCCATGTGGGCCACGCTGCCCTACTGGTCAGAAGGATTGCCGAGAGCAGCTCTCGGCAAAGATATCGTCATTTTTTTCAAAAATATTTAGCAAGTTATTTAAAACTTTTACTGATAAATGTGACCAGTGGGACCACATGTCAGTTAGAAAGAACACAAAAAAATAGGATGTTCCATATGCTTTGCCGAGAGTGACACTCGGCAAAGTACGCAGTAACTGATGGAGCCGTCTGTTGCGAACGGGCATGCCACGTGGCTCCTCTTTGCCGTGAGCGGCTCTCGGCGTCTGCAGGGTTTGCCGTGAGGCAGTGACGGCAAAGATGGCAGTTTGCCGTGAAGGTGGGTTTGCCGAGAGTGACCTTTGCCGAGTGTCCGTGTTTTAGCACTCGGCGAAGAGCATTACACCCGGCGTACGTGAAAATTCCAGTAGTGCGTAGGGACGGCGGATTCGGCCGGCGGGCTGCGCGATAAGCCAACGTGGCTCCTTGCCGGGCGCGTCCCCGTCTGCGGCCAGCGCAGCTCTCGGCCAGGGCTTGCCCAAAATAGCCAAATGATTGAAAAGAACATTTATTGTCAATCTAACCCTGTCATCCAAACACCTCTTTGATTAGAGTTAGTACAGGGTTAGTTCAGTGTTAGAATCTAACTCTAACCTCTGACCGAGTTAGAGTATCCAAACAGGGCCATTGACGAAGGAAACACAACGGTAATACCTAGCGTGGCCTAGCGTCCAGAGGCCGCCGGCCACAGTCGTAGACACACGAAGAGCAATCCGCGGAGAGGGAAGTGTTCAGATACTTCTCCATCACAAAAAATTCTGAAAAAATTACCATCAGTCCTATAGCACATGTGCCCACATCGTGTAAAAAAGTCATGATTTTATCGTGCTCCGAGTATTTAATAATATTCACGCCGCATCATTACCGTAGAACGTCTACTACTGTGTCATCGCCGTCCGAGAGGGGGGCACACCCCGCAGACGCGTGCCGCCTCTTCAGACATGCCACCACACCATACGGCATGTATGAGGGCCCGGTGCGATGCTCCGATGGCATCGCTACCCCCCCCCCCAGGACCCCGTCCCGCCTAACCCTGTAGCGTTTGACCACGGGATCTAGCCCTTTGATTTTGCACGGACGGGCTTTGACCAGTGGAACTCTCCACCCGGTTGTGTTAGGTCAGCACATAGGAACACTTTGGAGCAACATCCGGGCCAAAGCCACAGCAATATCCCATCCGTCTAGACCCGACGCGTCCGTTTCCCCCCTCCAGGTGCCGGCGGCGGCGCCGTCCGTGAGGGGGGCACACCCCGGAGACGCGTGCCGGGCGTTTGCAACCGCCGCAACACTTCCAGACTTGTGACAGGCCGCCTACGCAAGATTTGGCGGCATGTGCTAGCCCCCGGAGGCCGCCGGCCACAGACGTAGACACGCGAAGATCAATCTGCGGAGAGGGCAGTGTTCAGATACTTCTCCATCACCAAAATGTATGAATAATTACAATCAATCCTATAGCACATGTGCCCACGTCGTGTCAAAAAGTCAAGATTTTATCGTGCTCTGAGTATTTAATAATATTCACGCCGCATCGTTACCGCAGAACGTCTACTACTGTGTCATCGCCATCCGTGAGGGGGGCACACCCCGGAGACGCGTGCTGCCTCTTCGGACATGCCACCACACCGTACGGCGTGTATGAGGGCCCGGTGCGATGCTCCGGTGGCATCGCTACCCCCCCAGGGCCTCCGTCCCGCCTAACCCTGTAGCGTTTGACCACGGGATCTAGCCCTTTGACTTTGCACGGACAGGCTTTGACCAGTAGAACTCTCCACCCGGTTGTGTTAGGTCAGCTCATAGGAACACTTTGGAGCAACATCCGGGCCAAAGCCACAGCAAGATCCCATCCGTGTAGACCCGACGCGTCCGTTTCCCCCCTCCAGGTGCCGGCGGCGGCGCCGTCCATGAGGGGTGGCACACCCCGGAGACGCATGCCGGGCGTTTGCAACCGCCACAACACTTCCAGACTTGTGAGAGGCCGCCTACGCAAGACTTGGCGGCATGTGCTAGCCCCCGGAGGCCGTCGGGCACAGTCGTAGACACACGAAGAGCAATCCGCGGAGAGGGAAGTGTTCAGATACTTATCCATCACCAAAATTTATGAAAAATTACCATCAGTCCTATAGCACATGTGCCCACATCGTGTAAAAAAGTCATGATTTTATCGTGCTCCAAGTATTTAATAATATTCACGCGGCATCGTTACCGCAGAACGTCTACTACTGTGTCATCGCCGTCCGTGAGGGGGGCCACACCCCGGAGACACGTGCCGCCTCTTCGGACATGCCACCACACTGTACGGCATGTATGAGGGCCTGGTGCGATGCTCCGGTGGCATCGCTACCCCCCAGGGCCCCCGTCCCGCCTAACCCTGTAGCGTTTGACCACGGGATCTAGCCCTTTGACTTTGCACGGACGGGCTTTGACCAGTGGAAGTCTCCACCCGGTTGTGTGAGGTCAGCTCATAGGAACACTTTGGAGCAACATCCAGGCCAAAGACACAGCAAGATCCCATCCGTGTAGACCCGACGCATTCGTTTCCCCCTCCAGTTGCCGGCGATGGCGCCGTCCGTGAGGGGGGGCACACCCCGGAGACGCGTGCCGGGCGTTTCCAACCGCCACAACACTTCCAGACTTGTGAGAGGCCGCCTACGCAAGATTTGGCGGCATGTGCTAGCCCCCGGAGGCTGCCGGCCACAGTGGTAGACACGCGAAGAGCAATCCGCGGAGAGGGAAGTGTTCAGATACTTCTCCATCACAAAAAATTATGAAAAATTACCATCAGTCCTATAGCACATGTGCCCACGTCGTGTAAAAAAGTCATGATATTATCGTGCTCCGAGTATTTAATAATATTCACGCCACATCGTTACCGCAGATCGTCTACTACTATGTCATCGCCGTCCGTGAGGGGGGCCACACCCCGGAGACGTGTGCCGCCTCTTCGTACATGCAACCACACCGCACGGCATGTATGAGGGCCCGGTGCGATGCTCCGGTGGCATCGCTACCCCCCAGGGCCCCCGTCCCGCCTAACCCTGTAGCGTTTGACCACGAGATCTAGCCCTTTGACTTTTCATGGACGGGCTTTGACCAGTGGAAGTCTCCACCCGGTTGTGTTAGGTCAGGTCATAGGATCACTTTGGAGCAACATCCGGGCCAAAGCCACAGCAAGATCCCATCTGTGTAGACCCGACGCGTCCGTTTCCCCCTCTAGTTGCCGGCGGTGGCGCCGTCCGTGAGGGGGGCACCCCGGAGACGCGTGCCGGGTGTTTGCAGCCGCCACAATACTTCTAGACTTGTGAGAGGCCGCCTACGCAAGATTTGGCGGCATGTGCTAGCCCCCGGAGGCCGCCGGCCACAGCCGTAGACACGCGAAGAGCAATCCGCGGCGAGGGAAGTGTTCCAAATTTTATGAAAAATTACCATCAGTCCTATAGCACATGTGCCCGCGTCATGTAAAAAAGTCATGATTTTATCGTGCTCCGAGTATTTAATAATATTCACGCCGCATCGTTGCCGCAGAACGTCTA
>NC_057808.1:41372723-41373340 GCF_018294505.1 Triticum aestivum
ACCACAAGATCTAGCCCTTTGACTTTGCACGACGGGCTTTGACCAGTTGAACTCTCCACCCGGTTGTGTTAGGTCAGCTCATAGGAACACTTTGGAGTAACATCCAGGCCAAAGCCACAGCAAGATCCCATCCGTGTAGACCCGACGCATCCGTTTCCCCCCTCCAGGTACCGGCGGAGGCGCCGTCCGTGAGGGGGGGCACACCCCGGAGACGCGTGCCGGGCGTTTGCAACCGCCATAACACTTCCAGACTTGTGAGAGGCCGCCTACGCAAGATTTGGCGGCCTGTGCTAGCCCCCGGAGGCCGCCGGCCACAGTCGTAGACACGCGAAGAGCAATCCGCGGAGACGGAAGTGTTCAGATACTTCTCCATCACCAAAAATTATGAAAAATTACCATCAGTCCTATAGCACATGTGCCCACATCGTGTAAAAAAGTCATGATTTTATCGTGCTCCGAGTATTTAATAATATTCACGCCGCATCGTTACCGCACAACGTCTAGTACTGTGTCATCGCCGTCCGTGAGGGGGGCCACACCCCAGAGACGCGTGCCGCCTCTTCGGACATGCCACGACACCGTACGGCATGTATGAGGGCCCGGTGCGATGCTCCGGT
>NC_057808.1:41373694-41375633 GCF_018294505.1 Triticum aestivum
ATTGACTTTGCACGGACGGGCTTTGACCAGTGGAACTCTCCACCCGGTTGTGCTAGGACAGCTCATAGGAACACTTTGGAGCAACATCCAGCCCAAAGCCACAGCAAGATCCCATCCGTGTAGACCCGACACGTCAGTTTTCCTCCTCCAGGTGCGGGCGGCGGCGCCGTCCGTGAGGGGGGCACATCCGGGAGACGCGTGTCGGGCATTTGCAACCGCCACAACACTTCCAGACTTGTGAGAGTCCGCCTACGCAAGATTTGGCGGCATGTGCTAGCCCCCGGAGGCCGCCGGCCACAGTCGTAGACACGCGAAGAGCAATCCGCGGAGAGGGAAGTGTTCAGATACTTCTCCATCACCAAAATTTATGAAAAATTACCATCAGTCCTATAGCACATGTGCCCACGTCGTGTCAAAAAGTCATGATTTATCGTGCTCTGAGTATTTAATAATATTCACGCCGCATCGTTACCGCAGAACGTCTAGTACTGTGTCATCGCCGTCCGTGAGGGGGGGCACGCCCCGGAGACGCGTGCCGCCTATTTGGACATGCCACCACACCGTACGGCATGTATGAGGGCCCGGTGCGATGCTCCGGTGGCATCGCTACCCCCAGGGCCCCCGTCCCGCCTAACCCTGTAGCGTTTGACCACGGGATCTAGCCCTTTGACTTTGCACGGACAGGCTTCGACCAGTGGAACTCTCCACCCGGTTGTGTTAGCTCAGCTCATAGGAACACCTTGGAGCAACATCCTGGCCAAAGCCACAGCAACATCCCATCCGTGTAGAACTGACGCGTCCGTTTCCCCCCTCCATGTGCCGGCGTCGGCGCCGTCCATGAGGGGGGGCACACCCCGGAGACGCGTGCCGGGCGTTTGCAACCTCCACAACACTTCCAGACTTGTGAGAGGCCGCCTACGCAAGATTTGGCGGAACTTGCTAGCCCCCGGAGGCCGTCGGCCATAGTCGTAGACATGCGAAGAGCAATCCGCGGAGAGGGAAGTGTTCAGATACTTCTCCATCACCAAAAATTATGAAAAATTACCATCAGTCCTATAGCACATGTGCCCACGTTGTGTAAAAAAGTCCTGATTTTTTCATGCTCCGAGTATTTAATAATATTCACGCCGCATCGTTACCGCAGAACGTCTACTAATGTGTCATCACCGTCCGTGAGGGGGGGCACACTCTCGAGACGCGTGCCGCCTCTTCGTACATGCAACCACACCGCACGACATGTATGAGGGCCCGGTGCGATGCTCCGGTGGCATCGCTACCCCCCCAAGGCCCCCGCCCCGCCTAACCCTGTAGCGTTTGACCACGGGATCTAGCCCTTTGACTTTGCACGGACGGGCTTTGACCAGTGGAACTCTCCACCCGGTTGTGTTAGGTCAGCTCATCGGAACACTTTGGAGCAACATCCGGGCCAAAGCCATAGCAAGATCCCATCCGTGTAGACCCGACGCGTCCGTTTCCCCCTCCAGTTGCCGACGGCGGCGCCGTCCGTGAGGGGGGGCACACCCCAGAGACGCGTGCCGGGCGTTAGCAACCGCCACAACACTTCCAGACTTGTGAGAGGCCGCCTACGCAAGATTTTGCGGCATGTGCTAGCCCCCGGAGGCCGCCGGCCACAGTCGTAGACACGCGAAGAGCAATCCGCGGAGAGGGAAGTGTTCCAAAATTTATGAAAAATTACCATCAGTCCTATAGCACATGTGCCCACGTCGTGTAAAAAAGTCATGATTTTATCGTGCTCCGAGTATTTAATTATATTCACGCCGCATCGTTAGCGCAGAACGTCTACTACTGTGTCATCGACGTCCGTGAGGGGGGGCACACCTCGGAGACGTGTGCCGCCTCTTCGGACATGCCACCACACCGTACGGCATGTATGAGGGCCTGGTGCGATGCTCCGGTGGAATTGCTACCCCCCCCCCCC
>NC_057808.1:41376003-41378515 GCF_018294505.1 Triticum aestivum
GTTTGACCACAGGATCTAGCCCTTTGACTTTGCACGGACGGGCTTTGACCAGTTGAACTCTCCACCCGGTTGTGTTAGGTCAACTCATAGGAACACTTTGGAGCAACATCCAGGCCAAACAGCAATATCCCATCCGTGTAGACCCGACGCGTCCGTTTCCCCCCTCCAGGTGCCGGCGGCGGCGCCGTCCGTGAGGGGGGCACACCCCGGAGACGCGTGTCGGGCGTTTGCAACCTCCATAACACTTCCAGACTTGTGAGAGGCCGCCTACGCAAGATTTGGCGGCATGTGCTAGCCCCCGGAGGCCGCCGGCCACGGTCGTAGACACGCGAAGAGCAATCCGCGGAGAGGGAAGTGTTCAGATACTTCTCCATCACCAAAAATTATGAAAAATTACCATCAGTCCTATAGCACATGTGCCCACATCGTGTAAAAAGTCATGATTTTATCGTGCTCCGAGTATTTAATAATATTCACGCCGCATCGTTACCGCACAACGTCTACTACTGTGTCATCGCCGTCCGTGAGGGGGCCACACCCCGGAGACGCGTGCCGCCTCTTCGGACATGCCACAACACCGTACAGCATGTATGAGGGCCCGGTGCGATGCTCTGGTGGCATCGCTACCCCCAGGGCCCCGTCCCGCCTAACCCTGTAGCGTTTGACCACGGGATCTAGCCCATTGACTTTGCACGGACGGGCTTTGACCAGTGGAACTCTCCACCCGGTTGTGTTAGGACAGCTCATAGGAACACTTTGGAGCAACATCCGGCCCAAAGCCACAGCAAGATCCCATCCGTGTAGACCCGACACGTCAGTTTTCCCCCTCCAGGTGCCGGCGGCGGCGCCGTCCGTGAGGGGGGGCACACCCGGGAGACGCGTGCCGGGCGTTTGCAACCGCCACAACACTTCCAGACTTGTGAGAGTCCGCCTACGCAAGATTTGGCGGCATGTGCTAGCCCCCGGAGGCCGCCGGCCACAGTCGTTGACACGCGAAGAGCAATCCGCGGAGAGGGAAGTGTTCAGATACTTCTCCATCACCAAAATTTATGAAAAATTACCATCAGTCCTATAGCGCATGTGCCCACGTCGTGTCAAAAAGTCATGATTTATCGTGCTCTGAGTATTTAATAATATTCACGCCGCATCGTTGCCGCAGAATGTCTACTATTGTGTCGTCGCCGTCCGTGAGGGGGGCCATGCCCCGGAGACGCGTGCCGCCTATTTAGACATGCCACCACACCGTACGGCATGTATGAGGGCCCGGTGCGATGCTCCGGTGGCATCGCTACCCCCTAGGGCCCAAGTCCCGCCTAACCCTTTTAGCGTTTGACCACGGGATCTAGCCCTTTGACTTTGCACGGACAGGCTTCGACCAGTGGAACTCTCCACCCGGTTGTGTTAGGTCAGCTCATAGGAACACCTTGGAGCAACATCCGGGCCAAAGCCACAGCAACATCCCATCCGTGTAGACTTGACGCGTCCGTTTCCCCCCTCCAGGTGCCGGCGTCGGCGCCGTCCATGAGGGGGGGCACACCCCGGAGACGCGTGCCGGGCGTTTGCAGCCTCCACAACACTTCCAGACTTGTGAGAGGCCGCCTACGCAAGATTTGGCGGAATGTGCTAGCCCCCGGAGGCCGTCGGCCACAGTCGTAGACACGCGAAGAGCAATCCGCGGAGAGGGAAGTGTTCAGATACTTCTCCATCACCAAAAATTATGAAAAATTACCATCAGTCCTATAGCACATGTGCCCACGTTGTGTAAAAAAGTCATGATTTTATCATGCTCCGAGTATTTAATAATATTCACGCCGCATCGTTACCGCAGAACGTCTACTAATGTGTCATCACCGTCCGTGAGGGGGGGCACACCCCGGAGACGCGTGCCGCCTCTTCGTACATGCAACCACACCGCACGGCATGTATGAGGGCCCGGTGCGATGCTCTGGTGGCATCGCTACCCCCCCCCAAGGCCCCCGCCCCGCCTAACCCTGTAGCGTTTGACCACGGGATCTAGCCCTTTGACTTTGCACGGACGGGCTTTGACCAGTGGAACTCTCCACCCGGTTGTGTTAGGTCAGCTCATCGGAACACTTTGGAGCAACATCCGGGCCAAAGCCATAGCAAGATCCCATCCGTGTAGACCCGACGCGTCCGTTTCCCCCTCCAGTTGCCGGCGGCGGCGCCGTCCGTGAGGGGGGGGGCACACCCCGGAGACACGTGCCGGGCGTTTGCAACCGCCAAAACACTTCCAGACTTGTGAGAGGCCGCCTACGCAAGATTTTGCGGCATGTGCTAGCCCCCGCAGGCCGCCGGCCACAGTCGTAGACACGCGAAGAGCAATCCGCGGAGAGGGAAGTGTTCCAATATTTATGAAAAATTACCATCAGTCCTATAGCACATGTGCCCACGTCGTGTAAAAAAGTCATGATTTTATCGTGCTCCGAGTATTTAATTATATTCACGCCGCATCGTTATCGCAGAACGTCTACTAATGTGTCATCGACGTCCG
>NC_057808.1:41379177-41394413 GCF_018294505.1 Triticum aestivum
CCTCCTAACCCTATAGCATTTCACCACAGGATCTAGCCCTTTGCCTTTGCACGGACGGGCTTTGACCAGTTGAACTCTCCACCCGGTTGTGTTAGGTCAGCTCATAGGAACACTTTGGAGCAACATCTAGGCCAAACAGCAATATCCCATCCGTGTAGACCCGACGCGTCCGTTTCCCCCCTCCAGGTGCCGGCGGCGGCGCCGTCCGTGTGGGGGGCACACCCCGGAGACGCGTGCCGGGCGTTTGCAACCTCCATAACACTTCCAGACTTGTGAGAGGCCGCCTACGCAAGATTTGGCGGCATGTGCTAGCCCCCGGAGGCCGCCGGCCACAGTCGTAGACACGCGAAGAGCAATCCGCGGAGAGGGAAGTGTTCAGATACTTCTCCATCACCAAAAATTATGAAAAATTACCATCAGACCTATAGCACATGTGCCCACATCGTGTAAAAAGTCATGATTTTATCGTGCTCCGAGTATTTAATAATATTCACGCCGCATCGTTACCGCACAACGTCTACTACTGTGTCATCGCCGTCCGTGAGGGGGCCCACACCCCGGAGACGCGTGCCGCCTCTTCGGACATGCCACAACACCGTACAACATGTATGAGGGCCCGGTGCGATGCTCTGGTGGCATCGCTACCCCCAGGGCCCCCGTCCTGCCTAACCCTGTAGCGTTTGACCACAGGATCTAGCCCATTGACTTTGCACGGACGGGCTTTGGCCAGTGGAACTCTCCACCCGGTTGTGTTAGGACAGCTCATAGGAACACTTTGGAGCAACATCCGGCCCAAAGCCACAGCAAGATCCCATCCGTGTAGACCCGACACGTCAGTTTTCCCCCTCCAGGTGCCGGCGGCGGCACCGTTCATGAGGGGGGGCACACCCGGGAGACGCGTGCCGGGCGTTTGCAACCGCCACAACACTTCCAGACTCGTGAGAGTCCGCCTACGCAAGATTTGGCGGCATGTGCTAGCCCCCGGAGGCCGGCGGCCACAGTCGTTGACGCGCGAAGAGCAATCCGCAGAGAGGGAAGTGTTCAGATAATTCTCCATCACCAAAATTTATGAAAAATTACCATCAGTCCTATAGCGCATGTGCCCACGTCGTGTCAAAAAGTCATGATTTATCGTGCTTTCAGTATTTAATAATATTCACGCCGCATCGTTACCGCAGAACGTCTACTACTGTGTCGTCACCGTCCGTGAGGGGGGCCATGCCCCGGAGACGCGTGCCGCCTCTTTGGACATACCACCACACCGTACGGCATGTATGAGGTCCCGGTGCGATGCTCCGGTGGCATCGCTACCCCCCAGGGCCCCCGTCCCGCCTAACCCTGTAGCGTTTGACCACGAGATCTAGCCCTTTGACTTTGCACGGACAGGCTTCGACCAGTGGAACTCTCCACCCGGTTGTGTTAGGTCAGCTCATAGGAACACCTTAGAGCAACATCCGGGCAAAAGCCACAGCAACATCCCATCCGTGTAGACTTGACGCGTCCGTTTCCCCCCTCCAGGTGCCGGCGTCGGCGCCGTCCATGAGGGGGGGCACACCCCGGAGACGCGTGCCGGGCGTTTGCAACCTCCACAACACTTCCAGACTTGTGAGAGGCCGCCTACGCAAGATTTGGCGCAATGTGCTAGCCCCCGGAGGCCGTCGGCCACAGTCGTAGACACGCGAAGAGCAATCCGCGGAGAGGGAAGTGTTCAGATACTTCTCCATCACCAAAAATTATGAAAAATTACCATCAGTCCTATTGCACATGTGCCCACGTTGTGTAAAAAAGTCATGATTTTATCATGCTCCGAGTATTTAATAATATTCACGCCGCATCGTTACCGCAGAACGTCTACTACTGTGTCATCGCCGTCCGTGAGGGGGGCCACACCCCGGAGACGCGTGCCGCCTCTTCGTACGTGCAACCACTCTGAACGGCATGTATGAGGGCCCGGTGCGATGCTCCGGTGGCATCGCTACCCCCCCAAGGCCCCCGTCCCGCCTAACCCTGTAGCGTTTGACCACGGGATCTAGCCCTTTGACTTTCCACGGACGGGCTTTGACCAGTGGAACTCTCCACCCGGTAGTGTTAGGTCAGCCCATAGGTACACTTTGGAGCAACATCCCATCCGTGTAGACTTGACGCGTCCGTTTCCCCCCTCCAGGTGCCGGCGTCGGCGCCGTCCATGAGGGGGGCACACCCCGGAGACGCGTGCCGGGCGTTTGCAACCTCCACAACACTTCCAAACTTGTGAGAGGCCGCCTACGCAAGATTTGGCGGAATGTGCTAGCCCCCGGAGGCCGTCGGCCACAGTCGTAGACACGCGAAGAGCAATCCGCGGAGAGGGAAGTGTTCAGATACTTCTCCATCACCAAAAATTATGAAAAATTACCATCAGTCCTATAGCACATGTGCCCACGTTGTGTAAAAAAGTCATGATTTTATCATGCTCCGAGTATTTAATAATATTCACGCCGCATCGTTACCGCAGAACGTCTACTAATGTGTCATCACCGTCCGTGAGGGGGGGCACACCCCGGAGACGCGTGCCGCCTCTTCGTACATGCAACCACACCGCACGGCATGTATGAGGGCCCGGTGCGATGCTCCGGTGGCATCGCTACCCCCCCAAGGCCCCCGCCCCGCCTAACCCTGTAGCGTTTGACCACGGGATCTAGCCCTTTGACTTTGCACGGACGGGCTTTGACCAGTAGAACTCTCCACCCGGTTGTGTTAGGTCAGCTCATCGGAACACTTTGGAGCAACATCCGGGCCAAAGCCATAGCAAGATCCCATCCGTGTAGACCCGACGCGTCCGTTTCCCCCTCCAGTTGCCGGCGGCGGCGCCGTCCGTGAGGGTGGGGGCACACCCCGGAGACGCGTGCCGGGCGTTTGCAACCGCCACAACACTTGAAGACTTGTGAGAGTCCGCCTACGCAAGATTTGGCGGCATGTGCTAGCCCCCGGAGGCCGGCGGCCACAGTCGTTGACACGCGAAGAGCAATCCGCGGAGAGGGAAGTGTTCAGATACTTCTCCATCACCAAAATTTATGAAAAATTACCATCAGTCCTATAGCGCATGTGCCCACGTCGTGTCAAAAAGTCATGATTTATCGTGCTTTGAGTATTTAATAATATTCACGCCGCATCGTTACCGCAGAACGTCTACTACTGTGTCGTCGCCGTCCGTGAGGGGGGCCATGCCCCGGAGACGCGTGCCGCCTCTTTGGACATGCCACCACACCGTACGGCATGTATGAGGGCCCGGTGCGATGCTCCGATGGCATCGCTACCCCCCAGGGCCCCCGTCCCGCCTAACCCTGTAGCGTTTGACCACGGGATCTAGCCCTTTGACTTTGCACGGACAGGCTTCGACCAGTGGAACTCTCCACCCGGTTGTGTTAGGTCAGCTCATAGGAACACCTTGGAGCAACATCCGGGCCAAAGCCACAGCAACATCCCATCCGTGTAGACTTGACGCGTCCGTTTCCCCCCTCCAGGTGCCGGCGTCGGCGCCGTCCATGAGGGGGGGCACACCCCGGAGACGCGTGCCGGGCGTTTGCAACCTCCACAACACATCCAGACTTGTGAGAGGCCGCCTACGCAAGATTTGGCGGAATGTGCTAGCCCCCGGAGGCCGTTGGCCACAGTCGTAGACACGCGAAGAGCAATCCACGGAGAGGGAAGTGTTCCAAAATTTATGAAAAATTACCATCAGTCCTATAGCACATGTGCCCACGTCGTGTCAAAAAGTCATGATTTATCGTGCTCTGAGTATTTAATAATATTCACGCCGCATCGTTACCGCAGAACGTCTAGTACTGTGTCATCGCCGTCCGTGAGGGGGGCCACGCCCCGGAGACGCGTGCCGCCTCTTTGGACATGCCACCACACCGTACGGCATGTATGAGGGCCCGGTGCGATGCTCCGGTGGCATCGCTACCCCCAGGGCCCCCGTCCCGCCTAACCCTGTAGCGTTTGACCACGGGATCTAGCCCTTTGACTTTGCACGGACAAGCTTCGACCAGTGGAACTCTCCACCCGGTTGTGTTAGCTCAGCTCATAGGAACACCTTGGAGCAACATCCTGGCCAAAGCCACAGCAACATCCCATCCGTGTAGACTTGACGCGTCCGTTTCCCCCCTCCAGGTGCCGGCGTCGGCGCCGTCCATGAGGGGGGGCACACCCCGGAGATGCGTGCCGGGCATTTGCAACCTCCACAACACTTCCAGACTTGTGAGAGGCCGCCTACGCAAGATTTGGCGGAATGTGCTAGCCGCCGGAGGCCGTCGGCCATAGTCGTAGACATGCGAAGAGCAATCCGCGGAGAGGGAAGTGTTCAGATACTTCTCCATCACCAAAAATTATGAAAAATTACCATCAGTCCTATAGCGCATGTGCCCACGTTGTGTAAAAAAGTCATGATTTTTTCATGCTCCGAGTATTTAATAATATTCACGCCGCATCGTTACCGCAGAACGTCTACTAATGTGTCATCACCGTCCGTGAGGGGGGCACACCCCGGAGACGCGTGCCGCCTCTTCGTACATGCAACCACACCGCACGGCATGTATGAGGGCCCGGTGCGATGCTCCGGTGGCATCGCTACCCCCCCAAGGCCCCCGCCCCGCCTAACCATGTAGCGTTTGACCACGGGATCTAGCCCTTTGACTTTGCACGGACGGGCTTTGACCAGTGGAACTCTCCACCCGGTTGTGTTAGGTCAGCTCATCGGAACACTTTGGAGCAACATCCGGGCCAAAGCCATAGAAAGATCCCATCCGTGTAGACCCGACGCGTCCGTTTCCCCCTCCAGTTGCCGGCGGCGGCGCCGTCCGTGAGGGGGGGGGCACACCCCGGAGACGCGTGCCGGGCGTTTGCAACCGCCACAACACTTCCAGACTTGTGAGAGGCCGCCTACGCAAGATTTTGCGGCATGTGCTAGCCCCCGGAGGCCGCCGGCCACAGTCGTAGACACGCGAAGAGCAATCCGCGGAGAGGGAAGTGTTCCAAAATTTATGAAAAATTACCATCGGTCCTATAGCACATGTGCCCACGTCGTGTAAAAAAGTCATGATTTTATCGTGCTCCGAGTATTTAATTATATTCACGCCGCATCGTTACCGCAGAACGTCTACTACTGTGCCATCGACGTCCGTGAGGGGGGGCACACCTCGGAGACGTGTGCCGCCTCTTCGGACATGCCACCACACCGTACGGCATGTATGAGGGCCCGGTGCGATGCTCCGGTGGAATCGCTCCCCCCCCCAGGGCCCCCGTCCCGCCTAACCCTATAGCGTTTGACCACAGGATCTAGCCCTTTGACTTTGCACGGACGGGCTTTGACCAGTTGAACTCTCCACCCGGTTGTGTTAGGTCAGCTCATAGGAACACGTTGGAGCAACATCCAGGCCAAACAGCAATATTCCATCCGTGTAGACCCGACGCGTCCGTTTCCCCCCTCCAGGTGCCGGCGACGGCGCCGTCCGTGAGGGGGGCACACCCCGGAGACGCGTGCCGGGCGTTTGCAACCTCCATAACACTTCCAGACTTGTGAGAGGCCGCCTACGCAAGATTTGGCGGCATGTGCTAGCCCCCGGAGGCCGCCGGCCACAGTCGTAGACACGCGAAGAGCAATCCGCGGAGAGGGAAGTGTTCAGATACTTCTCCATCACCAAAAATTATGAAAAATTACCATCAGTCCTATAGCACATGTGCCCACATCGTGTAAAAACTCATGATTTTATCGTGCTCCGAGTATTTAATAATATTCACGCCGCATCGTTACCGCACAACGTCTACTACTGTGTCATCGCCGTCCGTGAGGGGGGCCACACCCCGGAGACGCGTGCCGCCTCTTCGGACATGCCACAACACCGTACAGCATGTATGAGGGCCCGGTGCGATGCTCTGGTGGCATCGCTACCCCCCAGGGCCCCCGTCCCGCCTAACCCTGTAGCGTTTGACCACGGGATCTAGCCCATTGACTTTTCACGGACGGGCTTTGACCAGTGGAACTCTCCACCCGGTTGTGTTAGGACAGCTCATAGGAACACTTTGGAGCAACATCCGGCCCAAAGCCACAGCAAGATCCCATCCGTGTAGACCCGACACGTCAGTTTTCCCCCTCCAGGTGCCGGCGGCGGCGCCGTCCGTGAGGGGGGGCACACCCGGGAGACGCGTGCCGGGTGTTTGCAACCGCCACAACACTTCCAGACTTGTGAGAGTCTGCCTACGCAAGATTTGGCGGCATGTGCTAGCCCCCGGAGGCCGCCGGCCACAGTCGTTGACACGCGAAGAACAATCCGCAGAGAGGGAAGTGTTCAGATACTTCTCCATCACCAAAAATTATGAAAAATTACCATCAGTCCTATAGCACATGTGCCCACATCGTGTAAAAAGTCATGATTTTATCGTGCTCCGAGTATTTAATAATATTCACGCCGCATCGTTACCGCACAACGTCTACTACTGTGTCATCGCCGTCCGTGAGGGGGGCCACACCCCGGAGACGCGTGCCGCCTCTTCGGACATGCCACAACACCGTACAGCATGTATGAGGGCCCGGTGCGATGCTCTGGTGGCATCGCTACCCCCCAGGGCCCCCGTCCCGCCTAACCCTGTAGCGTTTGACCACGGGATCTAGCCCATTGACTTTGCACGGACGGGCTTTGACCAGTGGAACTCTCCACCCGGTTGTGTTAGGACAGCTCATAGGAACACTTTGGAGCAACATCCGGCCCAAAGCCACAGCAAGATCCCATCCGTGTAGACCCGACACGTCAGTTTTCCCCCTCCAGGTGCCGGCGGCGGCGCCGTCCGTGAGGGGGGGCACACCCGGGAGACACGTGCCGGGCGTTTGCAACCGCCACAAGACTTCCAGACTTGTGAGATTCCGCCTACGCAAGATTTGGCGGCATGTGCTAGCCCCCGGAGGCCGCCGGCCACAGTCGTTGACACGCGAAGAGCAATCCGCGGAGAGGGAAGTGTTCAGATACTTCTCCATCACCAAAATTTATGAAAAATTACCATCAGTCCTATAGCGCATGTGCCCACATCGTGTCAAAAAGTCATGATTTATCGTGCTCTGAGTATTTAATAATATTCACGCGGCATCGTTACCGCAGAATGTCTACTACTGTGTCGTCGCCGTCCGTGAGGGGGGCCATGCCCCGGAGACGCGTGCCGCCTATTTGGACATGCCACCACACCGTACGGCATGTATGAGGGCCCGGTGCGATGCTCCGGTGGCATCGCTACCCCCTAGGGCCCCCGTCCCGCCTAACCCTGTAGCGTTTGACCACGGGATCTAGCCCTTTGACTTTGCACGGACAGGCTTCGACCAGTGGAACTCTCCACCCGGTTGTGTTAGGTCAGCTCATAGGAACACCTTGGAGCAACATCCGGGCCAAAGCCACAGCAACATCCCATCCGTGTAGACTTGACGCGTCCGTTTCCCCCCTCCAGGTGCCGGCGTCGGCGCCGTCCATGAGGGGGGGCACACCCCGGAGACGTGTGCCGGGCGTTTGCAACCTCCACAACACTTCCAGACTTGTGAGAGGCCGCCTACGCAAGATTTGGCGCAATGTGCTAGCCCCCGGAGGCCGTCGGCCACAGTCGTAGACACGCGAAGAGCAATCCGCGGAGAGGGAAGTGTTCAGATACTTCTCCATCACCAAAAATTATGAAAAATTACCATCAGTCCTATAGCACATGTGCCCACGTTGTGTAAAAAAGTCATGATTTTATCATGCTCCGAGTATTTAATAATATTCACGCCGCATCGTTACCGCAGAACGTCTACTAATGTGTCATCACCGTCCGTGAGGGGGGGCACACCCCGGAGACGCGTGCCGCCTCTTCGTACATGCAACCACACCGCACGGCATGTATGAGGGCCCGGTGCGATGCTCTGGTTGCATCGCTACCCCCCCAAGGCCCCCGCCCCGCCTAACCCTGTAGCGTTTGACCACGGGATCTAGCCCTTTGACTTTGCACGGACGGGCTTTGACCAGTGGAACTCTCCACCCGGTTGTGTTAGGTCAGCTCATCGGAACACTTTGGAGCAACATCCGGGCCAAAGCCATAGCAAGATCCCATCCGTGTAGACCCGACGCGTCCGTTTCCCCCTCCAGTTGCCGGCGGCGGCGCCGTCCGTGAGGGGGGGGGCACACCCCGGAGACGCGTGCCGGGCGTTTGCAACCGCCACAACACTTCCAGACTTGTGAGAGGCCGCCTACGCAAGATTTTGCGGCATGTGCTAGCCCCCGCAGGCCGCCGGCCACAGTCGTAGACACGCGAAGAGCAATCCGCGGAGAGGGAAGTGTTCCAATATTTATGAAAAATTACCATCAGTCCTATAGCACATGTGCCCACGTCGTGTAAAAAAGTCATGATTTTATCGTGCTCCGAGTATTTAATTATATTCACGCCGCATCGTTACCGCAGAACGTCTACTAATGTGTCATCGACGTCCGTGAGGGGGGGCACACCTCGGAGACGTGTGCCGCCTCTTCGGACATGCCACCACACCATACGGCATGTATGAGGGCCCGGTGCGATGCTCCGGTGGAATCGCTACCCCCCCCCCAGGGCCCCCGTCCCGCCTAACCCTATAGCATTTCACCACAGGATCTAGCCCTTTGACTTTGCACGGACGGGCTTTGACCAGTTGAACTCTCCACCCGGTTGGGTTAGGTAGCTCATAGGAACACTTTGGAGCAACATCCAGGCCAAACAGCAATATCCCATCCGTGTAGACCCGACGCGTCCGTTTCCCCACTCCAGGTGCCGGCGGCGGCGCCGTCCGTGTGGGGGGCACACCCCGGAGACGCGTGCCGGGCGTTTGCAACCTCCATAACACTTCCAGACTTGTGAGAGGCCGCCTACGCAAGATTTGGCGGCATGTGCTAGCCCCCGGAGGCCGCCGGCCACAGTCGTAGACACGCGAAGAGCAATCCGCGGAGAGGGAAGTGTTCAGATACTTCTCCATCACCAAAAATTATGAAAAATTACCATCAGACCTATAGCACATGTGCCCACATCGTGTAAAAAGTCATGATTTTATCGTCCTCCGAGTATTTAATAATATTCACGCCGCATCGTTACCGCACAACGTCTACTACTGTGTCATCGCCGTCCGTGAGGGGGCCCACACCCCGGAGACGCGTGCCGCCTCTTCGGACATGCCACAACACCGTACAGCATGTATGAGGGCCCGGTGCGATGCTCTGGTGGCATCGCTACCCCCCAGGGCGCCCGTCCTGCCTAACCCTGTAGCGTTTGACCACGGGATCTAGCCCATTGACTTTGCACGGACGGGCTTTGGCCAGTGGAACTCTCCACCCAGTTGTGTTAGGACAGCTCATAGGAACACTTTGGAGCAACATCCGGCCCAAAGCCACAGCAAGATCCCATCCGTGTAGACCCGACACGTCAGTTTTCCCCCTCCAGGTGCCGGCGACGGCGCCGTCCGTTAGGGGGGCACACCCGGGAGACGCGTGCCGGGCGTTTGCAACCGCCACAACACTTCCAGACTCGTGAGAGTCCGCCTACGCAAGATTTGGCGGCATGTGCTAGCCCCCGGAGGCCGGCGGCCACGGTCGTTGACACGCGAAGAGCAATCCGCGGAGAGGGAAGTGTTCAGATACTTCTCCATCACCAAAATTTATGAAAAATTACCATCAGTCCTATAGCGCATGTGCCCACGTCGTGTCAAAAAGTCATGATTTATCGTGCTTTGAGTATTTAATAATATTCACGCCGCATCGTTACCGCAGAACGTCTACTACTGTGTCGTCGCCGTCCGTGAGGGGGGCCATGCCCCGGAGACGCGTGCCGCCTCTTTGGACATACCACCACACCGTACGGCATGTATGAGGGGCCGGTGCGATGCTCCGGTGGCATCGCTACCCCCCAGGGCCCCCGTCCCGCCTAACCCTGTAGCGTTTGACCACGGGATCTAGCCCTCTGACTTTGCACGGACAGGCTTCGACCAGTGGAACTCTCCACCCGGTTGTGTTAGGTCAGCTCATAGGAACACCTTGGAGCAACATTCGGGCAAAAGCCACAGCAACATCCCATCCGTGTAGACTTGACGCGTCCGTTTCCCCCTCCAGGTGCCGGCGTCGGCGCCGTCCATGAGGGGGGCACACCCCGGAGACGCGTGCCGGGCGTTTGCAACCTCCACAACACTTCCAGACTTGTGAGAGGCCGCCTACGCAAGATTTGGCGCAATGTGCTAGCCCCCGGAGGCCGTCGGCCACAGTCGTAGACACGCGAAGAGCAATCCGCGGAGAGGGAAGTGTTCAGATACTTCTCCATCACCAAAAATTATGAAAAATTACCATCAGTCCTATAGCACATGTGCCCACGTTGTGTAAAAAAGTCATGATTTTATCATGCTCCGAGTATTTAATAATATTCACGCCGCATCGTTACCGCAGAACGTCTACTACTGTGTCATCGCCGTCCGTGAGGGGGGGCCACACCCCGGAGACGCGTGCCGCCTCTTCGTACGTGCAACCACTCCGCACGGCATGTATGAGGGGCCGGTGTGATGCTCCGGTGGCATCGCTACCCCCCCAAGGCCCCCGTCCCGCCTAACCCTGTAGCGTTTGACCACGGGATCTAGCCCTTTGACTTTGCACGGACGGGCTTTGACCAGTGGAACTCTCCACCCGGTTGTGTTAGGTCAGCCCATAGGAACACTTTGGAGCAACATCCGGGCCAAAGCCACAGCAAGATCCCATCCGTGTAGACCCGACGCGTCCGTTTCCCCGTGTGTGTGGTTTGTGAGGCACGTGCCACGTCAAGGACATGCGTTGCTTATTCAAATAGCACACCACCCCTGCATGCATATGCATCGGCCACACGCATGTAGGGGTGCCCTCCCCCCCTTGGGCGGTCTCTATATCGAGCACCCATCCGGTGGCCCCGGTGGTCTAGGGCGTTGTTCGGCACCGAGAGGGTGTACTCAACGGTGAATAAATGCTTCTCTGTGTTAGTGCATGTCATCTCAAGATGACAGACCAAGTCTAGGCTCGTTCTTTCACGGGATCACCCACCGAAGACTCTGTCTCGGGGACGGACGCAGCCGGTCCTCGACGTTCCCGCCCGTGTTTGTGAGGCATGTGCCACGTCAAGGACGTGCGTTGCTTATTCAAATAGCACACCACCCCTGCATGCATATGCATGGGCCACACGCATGTAGGGGTGCACTCCCCCCCTCGGGTGGTGTCTATATCGAGCACCCATCCGGTGGCCCCTGCGGTCTAGGAAGTTGACCGGCACCGAGAGAGGGGGTAGGCCACGGTCAACAACTGCTTCTTCTCATGTTTTTTACTTTACACTCTTTAAAGTTGAGTTTTGAACAAATCTAACCCAAAAAGCATATATATATATATATATATATATGTGAGTGCATCAAAAGTCTTTTATCGAAAAAATTCATCAAAAGTCATGGAATTTCCAAACTTTGGTCGTAAAAACATATGAAATATGAGATACAAAAAATAAAGTGCAAAACTAAAACTAAAAGAGAAGGGGAAAAAATTAGAGCAGTAGTTATCGAGGGTCGATTCTCGGCTCTCGGTAATGTCCACTTTTTTCGAGAGTTACTCTGTGTAAAAGTGTAACCTAGATCTAGGGGACATATGTTCTGAGAGTTACTGTCGGTAAAAGTGACGCACCGACAAGCACTCGGTAAAGGTGACATCGACTACTTAAGCATATTCCCCCCTGTTGTTTCTTCTCTCTGCTCCCCACTGACCGGCGCCCCTCCACTCCTCTCCTCTCCTTTGCTCCCCACCGACCGGCGCCCCTCCACTGGCCGGCGCCCCCTCCACCGCCGCCCCCCACACCACACTGAGCTCCTCCCTCCGGTGAGCCCCCCTTCCTCCTCTCCATGTATGCATAGATAGATGGATTGATAGATGGATGCATAGATAGATGGATGGATTGATAGATGGATGCATAGATGGATGGATTGATAGATGGATGGATGCCATGTAGATAAAAATTTTCTATATCAAAAGAAAAAATGTAGATAATTGTTGATAATGTTGTATGCATGGATCCTATGTGTGGATGTGACCGATGAGATACGTGAGAGAGTGTTGATGAGAGTTGTTCTTTGGAGGAAGAAAAATCAACTTTTGAACGATGACGGTGATCTGTGTGAGCTCCTCCTCATGTTATATTTTGATAACGCACGAGGGGCTCACCCAGCTCAACCATCACCGAAAGTTGAAATACCCGTGAGAGAGTGTCCACCATATATACCATCACCAGCGAGAGTGTCCACCATATATACGTGAGAGAGTGTCGTTGAGAGTTGTTCTTGGAGGAAGAAAATCGACTTTTGATGATGGCGGACGATCTACGTGAGCTCTTATGTTATATCTTTCATGTTTGATGATTCTTATGTTATTTTTCATTGTGTGATAAAAGGTGTTAGCATCGAGGTGTTAGCGTCGATCGATTTTTTGGCTAAGGCTTCCTCCAACGGTGAAGCTTCCATTAGGGTCGACTCCAGGGGCACGGAGAAGAGCACCGAGGACTGCTTGGAGGAACTGCTTGAGAAGAACCCACAGCTGATCATAATGAAGTTTTTTGTGGACCTGGCCAAGAAGAATCTCCCAGCTAAGGAGGGCAAGGCTCCACCACATAAAGAGCCATTGAGTCCACCGACCATCATTCCCGACGACGCTTGGTCCTCCACTGTGGGGGATTCCCCCACGTGCTCTGACTCGACGATCACTGGTTTCACCAACTACACCTTGGAGTAGTCACCTAGATAGTTTGATGTTGATTTAGTTGTATCCTTAAGTACCTACTGATATGGACTTGGATGGCCACTTGCGATGCTTTCGATTGTATGAGTGATGAATGCTTATGTTGATTATGTATGATGTGCATTATTCCTTGTTCTTTTGTAGATGAAGTGGTATGTGGTGTACAGAGGACGGTGTCCAGGAGTCTACGATTCATGGTCGGAATGCAATGAACAAATACTTCATTATGAAGGCAACTCCCACGACTCATTCAACAACAGAGAGACGGCAGATTATCATTACAATCAGTATTTGCTTAAGCAAAAGAGAAAAACTGAATTACGCAATGGTGCAAGCCAGACAAGGCTTAGTTGGTTCAGTGGATTGAAGAACTTCATAATTCTCTTTCAGTTTGTCATAATTGTGGTGTTGCTTTTTATCATATGGTGCATGCATGTAGACCACTTTGTTGTTTAATTAGTAAGTAGGCACTTGTACTAAAGAGCTACTTTGTGATTTGAAATGAAGCTCGTGTGAACTATTTATGGATTAATGCTTATGTGAGTTTGTTGTTAACCTGTGTGACTTGAAATGCAAGTTTGAGTATTGTATAAATGTTTATGTTGCACCAACTCAAGCAAAAAACAGTATGAACAGAACTGGGAACAAAATTTTACCGAGGGTGGTACTCGGCAAAGAGGCATGCTGGGAGCTGAAGGCACTTGGCAGTTGCAGTAATGCCGAGAGGACTCTCGGTAGAGCAGTGGTTACCGAGGGTCGATATTCGGCTCTCGGCAATGGCCACCTTTTTCGAGAGGCGCTCTCGGTAAAGCATCTAACCTAGATCTCTTTCCTTCTTGTGCATTCTTGATAATATGTATTTATACTTTTTTTGTTTTCTTCCATGCTTGGCAAACAACCTTAGCACATAATAATTACCGTCTTGTGTTTTCTTCTTCGGATGGGCCTCGTCCGGTTCTAGAGACCGGCACCCCTCCAGTGGCCCCGGCGGTCTAGGGCGTTGTTCGGCACCTAGAGGGGGTAGGCCACGGGGAATAACTGCTTCTTCGTGTTAGTGCATGTCATCACGAGATGACAGACCAAGTCTAGGCTCGTTCTGTCACGGGATCACCAACCGAAGATTCTGTCTCGGGGACGGACGCAGCCGGTCCTCGACGTTCCCGCCCGTGTGTGTGGTTTTTGAGGCACGTGTCACGTCAAGGACGTGCGTTGCTTATTCAAATAGCACACCACCCCTGCATGCATATGCATGGGCCACACGCATGTAGGGGTGCCCTCCCCCCTCCCCTTGGGCGGTCTCTATATCGAGCACCCATCCGATGGCCCCGGTGGTCTAGGGCATTATTCGGCACCGAGAGGGTGTAGTCCACGGTGAATAACTGCTTCTCCGTGTTAGTGCATGTCATCGCGAGATGACAGACCAAGTCTAGGCCCGTTCTTCGAGATAGTCTATGGGTATCGAGAGGGAATGTGTCCGGTTTGTGCAAGAAGTGCGGGTCCTGTTGCTCCGTTGGCCTCGAAACTTCTTGTGCTCTCAAAGGAGGCCATCGCATGTATATGCATGGGCTATCCGGTGGCCCCGGTGGTCTAGGAAGTTGACCGGCCCCGGGAGAGGGGGTAGGCCACGGTCAACAACTGCTTCTTCTCATGTTTATTACTTTATACTCTTTAAAGTTCTCTCTCGGTGCCGGTCTAGAAAGTTGACCGGCACCGAGAGAGGGGGTAGGCCACGGTCAATAACTGCTTTTTCTCCTGTTTATTACTTTACACTCTTTAAAGTTCTCTCTCGGTGCCGGTCTAGAAAGTTGACTAGCACCGAGAGAGGGGGTAGGCCACGGTCAACAATTGCTTCTTCTCATGTTTACTACTTTACACTCTTTAAAGTTCTGTCTCGGTGGCGGTCTAGAAAGTTGACCGGCACCGAGAGAGGGGGTAGGCCACGGTCAACAACTGCTTCTTCTCATGTTTTTTACTTTACACTCTTTAAAGTTGAGTTTTGAACAAATCTAACCCAAAAAGCATATATATATATATATAGGGTGGGTCTATTATGATAACACCCTTAAGACCTTATTCGGCTAACAAAATCTCCTTATTCTGCTAACAGTTCGGCACTGCAACAAAACACGAACCAAACCGCGCACGCAATAAAAAGAAAACCACCCCCACCTCGCTGCTACTACTACACCTACCACCACCATCTCAACCCACCCCCGCACCACTCCCCGTGGTCAAACGGGGCTCCCCCACCTCCCGATACAACCACCACGCAGCGCCGCCCGCCCCGGCCACCAACCACCCCACGCCGCCCGCCGCCAGCCACCACCCTGTGCCGCCCGCCGACGGCCATAACCACGCGCCACCCGCCCCGGCCACAACCACGAGCCGCCCTGCCTCGGCCACCACCCGCCCTGCCTCGGCCACCATGAGCCAGCGCCGGAT
>NC_057808.1:41395107-41400575 GCF_018294505.1 Triticum aestivum
CCCACGCGTCGGATTCGGCTAGTTCTGGTACCCACCTCCTGTTCCCCGATCTGGTCAACGGCCTCCCCCATTCCTCCCTTGCCGCCCAGGCTCCACCCTGGACTACGGTCGTTCCTGCATCCGAAGCCAGCCGCGACCACCACACGGAGGGAACCGAATCCGCGGATCTCCTGCTTCCACCGGCGCAACCAGCCGCGACCACCGGCGCCATTGCAGTGCATCTCGGATCTCTTGAGCAGTGCACCTCCCGCACTCGTGTGGTTCGCTAGATGCAGCCGACGGGCGAGAAGGGCGATGGCACAAGCTCCTCCTCTGGCGAGGATCTCGACGACCACCCCGTCGCACCCAATCCCCCTACATCCTCATCACAGGGACTCCCATCAGCTACTCACTTCCTCGGCGTGCACCATCGCTGCTACTGCAGTTCGGCAACTCGCCCCCATGCAGTCTCGGGCGACGACGGGTTCGTGTGCATGTAGTTTCCCTGGCCCCTCGATTCTGGGATGCCGGTGTGCAGTCCGCCTATGTCCCTCGAGCCCTCGATGCGGTGCGGTGCATCGCCAGCGAGCAGTTTGCCTGGCCCCTCGATGCGGTGCGTCGCCGGCGTTCAGTTTCGGGACTTTTTTTCTTCAGATTTTGCTTGTGTACAACAATGCAGTACGCGTGAGTCATTGGTGCGGTGCGGCTGGGCGTTCTGTTGCAGTTCTTTATTGTTGATTTTTCAAATTTACAAAGACATTGTAAGAAAAAAATTCAAAACCCAGTCGACTAAAATCAACACCTGGAGTGCGTTTGGTTTTCGGATGTGGTTCACTTTTGAGAGTGATGCTGTTCACTTGTGCCGAACATGAAAGCGCAAAAATATTAGCGAAACAACAAAATAGTAATGCGGTTCACTACGATATATGTCGTGGTTCACTTGCCCCCGTCTCTGCAGTCCACTCTTGTTCATAAAAAAATGAAAAAAAGACAATAAAAACTTGTCCGAGAAAAATTTACGTTTGATAAAAGAAATCATGAAGTTCACTTGACCGTTTGATGCAGTGCGGTTTTCAGTCTAAAAGCAGTGCGGTTTTCTGTATTTCATAAAAAATGACAACAAAAACTTACAAAAAGCTCATCTGAGAAAAGTTACGCCCGACAAGACAAATCAAGAAGTTCGCTCGACTGTCTGATGCAGTGCGGCTTTTCGTTCGAAGCAGTGCGATCTTTTGTCGTTCATAAAAAATGATAACAAAAACTCATAAAAAAGCTCATCTGAGAATATTTACGCCCGATAAGACAAATCGTGAAGTTCATTTGACTGTCTGATGCAGTGCAGTTTCTGTCCGAAGCAGTGTGTTCTTCTGTCTGATGCAGTACACACGTTGGTTTTGGTGTCGCGAAAAACAGAGTATCCGCATTTTAGTAATCTTAAAACTGCTTTTAAACCGTAAGGAATTAGAGAGCGTGTTCTACACGAAAAAGTTGCGCCTCGTCGATATCTTTCCGGCGATGTATCATTTGCATCATTCCGTCGAGCGGTTTGAAAAAAATTTACAAAAAAATGGCCGCTGCCACTTGTCGTTCGTTGCATGATTTACAAAATTAACTAAAAACCGTAAGGAATCTCAAAAACATTTCAACATATGAAAGTTGCGCCTTGTTCGTAGCTTTCCAACGGAGTATCATACGCTTCGTTTCGACAAACGGTTCAAAAACTGGAGCGAAAACAGTACCGAAAATTTGAAAAAATTTGAAAAACAGAATTCCGCGATTTAGTAAATTGGAAACTGCTCTTAAACCATAACGAATTAGAGAAACAAAATACATATCAAAAAGATGCGCCTCGACGATATCTTTCAAACGGTGTATCATTTGCTTCATTCAGACAAGCGGTTTAAAAAAACGCAAAAAAACACTCGCTGCCACTCGTCGTGCGCCGCACCGCTTTCAAAACTGCTCTTAAAGCGTGAGGAATCTCGAAAAGTGTTCAACATGGCGAAGTTGCGCCTAATCCATAGCTTCTCAATGGTATATTACACACCTCGTTCTGATTAATGGATAAAAAACTAGAGCGAAAAAGGTAACGAAAAAATACCGCGTGCTGTTTTTTTCGACACGAAGTTCACTCGCCTGACTTCTGCAGCACATTTGGTTCGAACAATGACGTGCACTTGCGTTGAGCGTGCAATGCGGAAGTGTTATCAGAATAGTTATTCTGCTAATATTAATAGAATAGACTGGCTGTATATATATATATATATATATATATATATATATATATATGAGTGCATCAAAAGTCTTTTATCGAAAAAATTCATCAAAAGTCATGGAATTTACAAACTTTGGTCGTAAAAGCATATGAAATATGAGGTACAAAAAAGATAGTGCAAAGCAAAAACAAAAAGAGAAGGGGAAAAAATTAGAGCAGTGGTTACCGAGGGTCGATATTCGGCTCTCGGTAATGGCCACCTTTTCCGAGAGGCGCTCTCGGTAAAGCATCTAACCTAGATCTCTTTCCTTCTTGTGCATTCTCGATAATATGTATTATACTTTTTTTTCTTCCATGCTTGGCAAACAACCTTACCACATCATAATTACCGTCTTGTGTTTTCTTCTTCGGATGGGCTTCGTCCGGTTCTAGAGACCGGCACCCCTCCGGTGGCCCCGACGGTCTAGGGCATTGTTCGGCACCTAGAGGGGGTAGGCCACGGGGAATTACTGCTTCTTCGTGTTAGTGCATGTCATCGCGAGATGACGGACCAAGTCTAGGCCCGTTCTGTCACTGGATCACCCACCGAAGACTCTGTCTCGGGGACGAACGTAGCCGGTCCTCGACATTCCCGCCCGTGTGTGTGGTTTGTGAGGCACGTGCCACGTCAAGGACGTGCGTTGCTTATTTAAATAGCACACCACCCCTCGATGCATATGCATGGGCCACACGCATGTAGGGGTGCCCTCCCCCCCCCCTCGGGCGGTCTCCATATCGAGCACCCATCCGGTGGCCCCGACGGTCTAGGGCATTATTCGGCAGAGAGAGGGTGTAGTCCACGGTGAATAACTGCTTCTCCGTGTTAGTGCATGTCATCGCGTGATGACACACCAAGTCTAGGCACGTTCTGTCACGGGATCACCCACCGAAGATTCTATCTCAAGGACGGACGCAGCCGGTCCTCGACGTTCCCGCCCGTGTGTGTGGTTTGTGAGGCATGTGTCACGTCAAGGACGTGTGTTGCTTATTCAAATAGCACACCACCCCTGCATGCATATGCATGGCCACACGCATGTAGGGGTGCCCTCCCCCCCTCGGGCGGTCTCTATATCGAGCACCCATCCGGTGGCCCCGGCGGTCTAGGGCATTATTCGGCACCGAGAGGGTGTAGTCCATGGTGAATAACTGCTTCTCCGTGTTAGTGCATGTCATCGCAAGATGACAGACCAAGTCTAGGCCCGTTCTTCGAGATTGGGTATCGAGAGGGAATGTGTCCGGTTTGTGCAGGAAGTGCGGGTCCTGTTGCTCCGTTGGCCTTGAAACTTCTTGTGCTCTCAAAGGAGGCCATCGCATGTATATGCATGGGCTATCCGGTGGCCCCGGCGGTCTAGGAAGTTGACCGGCACCGAGAGAGGGGGTAGGCCATGGTAAACAACTGCTTCTTCTCATGTTTTTTACTTTACACTCTTTAAAGTTCTGTCTCGGTGCCGGTCTAGAAAGTTGACCGGCACCGAGAGAGGGGGTAGGCCACGGTCAACAACTGCTTCTT
This sequence comes from Triticum aestivum, assembly GCF_018294505.1. Taxonomy (NCBI): domain Eukaryota; kingdom Viridiplantae; phylum Streptophyta; class Magnoliopsida; order Poales; family Poaceae; genus Triticum; species Triticum aestivum. The sequence goes on from NC_057808.1 coordinate 41,398,851, forward strand.
CTCATGTTTTTTACTTTACACTCTTTAAAGTTCTCTCTCGGTGCCGGTCTAGAAAGTTGACCGGCACCGAGAGAGGGGGTAGGCCACGGTCAACAACTGCTTCTTCTCATGTTTTTTACTTTACACTCTTTAAAGTTGAGTTTTGAACAAATCTAACCCGAAAAGCATATATATATATATATATATATATGAGTGCATCAAAAGTCTTTTATCGGAAAAATTCATCAAAAGTCATGGAATTTACAAACTTTGGTCGTAAAAGCATATGAAATATGAGATACAAAAAAGATAGTGCAAAACAAAAACAAAAAGAGAAGGGGGAAAAATTAGAGAGGTGGTTACCGAGGGTTGATATTCGGCTCTCGGTAATGGCCACCTTTTCCGAGAGGCGCTCTCGGTAAAGCATCTAACCTAGATCTCTTTCCTTCTTGTGCATTCTCGATAATATGTATTATACTTTTTTTTGTTTTCTTCCATGCTTGGCAAACAACCTTAGCACATCATAATTACCGTCTTGTGTTTTCTTCTTCGGATGGGCCTCGTCCGGTTCTAGGGCGTTGTTCGGCACCTAGAGCGGGTAGGCCACGGGGAATAACTGCTTCTTCATGTTAGTGCATGTCATTGCGAGATGACAGACCAAGTCTAGGCCCGTTCTGTCACGGGATCGCCCACCGAAGATTCTGTCTCGGGGACGGACGCAGCCGGTCCTCGACGTTCCCGCCCGTGTGTGTGGTTTTTGAGGCACGTGTCACGTCAAGGACGTGCGTTGCTTATTCAAATAGCACACCACCCCTGCATGCATATGCATGGGCCACACGCATGTAGGGGTGCCCTCCCCCCCGGGCGGTCTCCATATCGAGCACCCATCCGGTGGCCCCGGCGGTCTAGGGCATTATTCGGCACCGAGAGGGTGTAGTCCACGGTGAATAACTGCTTCTTCGTGTTAGTGCATGTCATCGCGAGATGACATACCAAGTCTAGGCCCGTTCTTCGAGATAGTCTATGGGTATCGAGAGGGAATGTGTCCGGTTTGTGCAGGAAGTGCGGGTCCTGTTGCTCCGTTGGCCTCGAAACTTCTTGTGCTCTCAAAGGAGGCCATCGCATGTATATGCATGGGCTATCCAGTGGCCCCGGCGGTCTAGGAAGTTGACCGGCACCGAGAGAGGGGGTAGGCCACGGTCAACAACTGCTTCTTCTCATGTTAATTACTTTACACTCTTTAAAGTTCTGTCTCGGTGCCAGTCTAGAAAGTTGACCGGCACCGAGAGAGGGGGTAGGCCACGGTCAACAACTGCTTCTTCTCATGTTTTTTACTTTACACTCTTTAAAGTTGAGTTTTGAAAAAATTCGTCACAAGTCATGGAATTTACAAACTTTGGTCGTAAAAGCATATGAAATATGAGATACAAAAAAGATAGTGCAAAACAAAAACAAAAAGGGAAGGGGGGAAAATTAGAGCAGTGGTTACCGAGGGTCGATATTCGGCTCTCGGTAATGGCCACCTGTTCTGAGCGATGCTCTCGGTAAAGCATCTAACCTAGATTTTAACCTTTCCCCTTTCGTTTGTACCTTCATTCCCCTCCTCTCTTACCTGCGCCACCGCCGCCGCCGACGCCGAAATCGCCACCGCCGCCGTCACCACCAACTGCGGCCGCCACCCCTCCTCCACCGCTCCCAACTGCGGCCACCGCCATCCCCTCGTCCACCGCCCCCAACTGCGGCCAC
>NC_057808.1:41400866-41470655 GCF_018294505.1 Triticum aestivum
CCTCCACCGTCCTCCACCGCCACCAACTGCGGCCGCCACCCCTCCTCCACCGCTCCCCACTGCGGCCACCGCTACCCCCTCCTCCACCGCCCCCAACTGCGGCCACCGCCCCCAAGCTTCATGGCCGGCAGCCGGCGCGGCGGTTCTTCGATGCGGCCCAAGGACGGCCGTCGCAGCGGAGCTCCTCCGGTAGCGCGGCAGCTGGAGATGCCCTCAGGTTAGTATCAGATTCTATGCCTAGAGTAGGATATTTTGCACAAATGTAGGAACTATGCACAAATGTGATTAAAAGAAGTAGAGGAAGATGGTCCTGTTTATAATGCCTAGAGTAGTATGGAAGTTTGGAGTAATGCCTAGAGTGTTTGTTTGACTTTTAGTTTAACTAAACAAGTAATAAGAGTTTAGTTGCTACTATTCTGGTTTAATTTTACGACTGATGATCATTGTAAATACTAGTAATGTGCTACGGCCAATGTAAATAAGAGTTTAGTTGTCGTCGGTAAGTGGTTTGGCGTGGGGATAAGGTTGTGGATGCTTTGTTTTTGCCGAATGAGCACTCAAATTTTGGTCAGACTATGCGTCAGTACGCTAGTTTTCTGAACTTCCTGTATATGAACATACCTAAAGAGATTGACACCTTCTCTGAAGAATTCAACATCTTGTGAAGGATCAGCACCTCTATGCTTGTGCTTTTTTAGATAAATACTAGAGTAGATCAATGAAACTATATACTTGTGCTTGTTTCCTTGTCAGTGCTATGGCATTAGTAAATGGAACTATATATCTGAGACTTGATTGAGCTATTTGTGTTATTTTTTGCCATATATGATATGACACTTAGATTAGGAAGATTTTTCTTTGGAACTTAGAGTAACCATATATATTTTGTTTTTCAGATTCTGATGGGAGCACTGGTAGTAAGTACCGGAGAGTCCCGACTGGTAGGACCGAGTCGTCCGCCTCCCATCAGGCCCCAACCGAGGCATCGTCATCATCGGATGGCGATGTCGGAGTGGACTTAGATATACCAGATCCGCTCGCTACCGTGTCGGGCGACATGGAGGCCTCGGACGGCTCGGGGTCTACCTCGAGCAACACTTCCAAGAGGAAGAAATCCGGGCGTGGTCCGGGGAAGGTCCCGGAACCAACTGCTGCCAGCAACCATCCTGTCATTTGCCCGACAGGAGAGGGGTAAGCAAGCATTTCATTTGCATCATATTTTGGATGCCACAGCTTTGACACTCACATATGCTTGTCTTTTATATCATGCAGTCAGTGGGAATTTATCCCGACACAACCTAAGGGGGCACGCCCGCCGAACCACGTCATCGGCTCCCTCTTGAGGAAGCACTTCCCTGGATTGTCCAAGCCGGGTGATGACGATCCGCCGTCGCCAGGTTTAACCTGGGAGCATTACCTACACAACAAGGATGAGCATGATGTCACCATGGCCACTCGGGTCATCAGTGCTTTTTTTGTAAGTATCTTCGCTCCGACCACTGCATTTTTCCATATCCAAATCCTTGCTTGCGTGGATGGTGAGAAGATGCCTTATGCTTTCTTGTAGGAAACAAGCACTTGCGTGGATGGTGAGAAGCAGAAGGCGATCAAAGGCATCGTGTAATCTGCCCGAAAGATACTCTCTGACCTCAAGCACACGCTGCAGTACAAAGCCGTGATGCAGTGTCGGCCGCTCGATGAGAAGGGAGAGAAGATGACAAGGAAGACTGCTTGCCAGACCAACATGTCGCGAGAAGAATACCTGTCAGTGGTAAGTGACTACGTCGGTTGCTAGTACTTTGATTCATCCCTCTTGTTCCTCAATTATTCGATTTTGTCTGACTAGGTGAAGGAACCCTGGATGAAGGACGATTGTTGGGAGGCCCTGGTTGACATGTGGTGTAACCCAGCATGGCAGGCGCAACATGTGGAGAAGGGAAACGATCGAGCCAAAATGACAGGCCCGGCTCATGTCCAGGGGAGCCGGAACCTAACCGCTCTCAAGCAACACATGGTATGTGGATTAAGATGTTAATTTTTCGCACGGTGCATCTTCGTTCATTAAACTTGATGGTTAATTTTGCAGGAGGCGAAGGAGGGTCGCCCGGTCCACATCCTGGAAGCCTGGAGAGAAGGCCACAAGGGGAAGGATGGCGCCGAGTTCTGCAGCGAGTCGGCGGAGGAGAAGTGGGGGACCTTCAAAGAGGTCTTCCAGGAGGTGCACGAGCAGGAAGCCGAACCTACGTCCAAGCCCCTTGACCCTGAGCTTCTCATCATTGCTGGCGAGGGGAAGGGCCATGGCCGCCACCTCCTTTGCAACGGGGCGATCGCCACCTCCTCGCATCGCAAGCTGCACGAGATACGTGCGTCGAGCACCAGCTCAACTCCGTCCATACGGAGTCGCCCAACCGCCGTATCACGTGAGATAGCGCGTCTCAAGGTTAGCATCCTAACCTTTCATTATGTCCATGCCTCGAAATAGCACCGTTCCAACCTATATGAGCCTAATGCCATGTTACAGGATTTAATGGCGCAGCGGGCTGTTGAAGAGGAGCAAAGGCGGCAGGCTGAGCAGGAGTCCAGAGAAAAGGAACGGGAAGACACGAACAAGAGGTTGAAGCTGCTTGAGGATCAACTACAGGTAGAACATTATCTAAACTAGAGTAGAAGATTCATTACATAGGGACGAACCACCCTCACGTGACTCTACTCTTATAGGTTCTTATGCAATCTCGAAGCAGTGCAAGTGATGCCCCTCCTCCTCCTCCGGAATGTTAACCCGATGACCTCTCCTCCTCAAGATGATCTATATATGAACAAGTGTACTTCTATTGTGACGTGCACGTGTTTTGCAAGTAGTGACAATATGTATGAATTTGTGACTTGTGTGTGACGTCTACTAGGATAATACATTCGACTTGTGTGTGACAATATGTGGACTATCCCTAATTATGCATATATATGTGGACTAGATCAAATTATGCCTATATATATGTGTGGACTAGATCAAATTATGCCTATATATGATCAAATTGCACTGTAGTTGTTTTTATCTGCAGGGATCAGAAAAGAAATAGCTTGACAGCAGAATGGATGGGAAAGATTTCCGAGAGCAACACTCGGAAAACGATATACTACCAAGAGCTCCTCTCGGAAACATGGTCGTCTGGGAGACACTACTGTTGTGCCACAACTTTTTCGAGAGCAGCTCTCGGAAAAGAAGGAGAGCATTGCCGAGACTAGCTCTCGGCAAAGCTATGTAAACTGTCAGCTCCCATGTGGGCCACGCTGCCCTACTGGTCAGAAGGATTGCCGAGAGCAGCTCTCGGCAAAGATATCGTCATTTTTTTCAAAAATATTTAGCAAGTTATTTAAAACTTTTACTGATAAATGTGACCAGTGGGACCACATGTCAGTTAGAAAGAACACAAAAAAAAATAGGATGTTCCATATGCTTTGCCGAGAGTGACACTCGGCAAAGTACGCAGTAACTGATGGAGCCGTCTGTTGCGAACGGGCATGCCACGTGGCTCCTCTTTGCCGTGAGCGGCTCTCGGCGTCTGCAGGGTTTGCCGTGAGGCAGTGACGGCAAAGATGGCAGTTTGCCGTGAAGGTGGGTTTGCCGAGAGTGACCTTTGCCGAGTGTCCGTGTTTTAGCACTCGGCGAAGAGCATTACACCCGGCGTACGTGAAAATTCCAGTAGTGCGTAGGGACGGCGGATTCGGCCGGCGGGCTGCGCGATAAGCCAACCTGGCTCCTTGCCGGGCGCGTCCCCGTCTGCGGCCAGCGCAGCTCTCGGCCAGGGCTCGCCCAAAATAGCGAAAAGAACATTTATTGTCAATCTAACCCTGTCATCCAAACACCTCTTTGATTAGAGTTAGTTCAGGGTTAGTTCAGTGTTAGAATCTAACTCTAACCTCTGACCGAGTTAGAGTATCCAAACAGGGCCATTGACGAAGGAAACACAACGGTAATACCTAGCGTGGCCTAGCGTCCGGTCTTCTTCTGACTAATCAGAACCGTTGATCTGCTTCATCGGAAAGGGCGCCGCATGCCACAGAGCGCGTGCTAGTCGTCGCCAGCGCATGATGATGCCGCGCCAGAGGTGGACCCAGCCCATGGTGCCGTCTCCAAGGGTGATCACGCTGGATGTAACATAGTAGAGGATCTGGTTACGAACCTCCATGGGCATTTTCAGTGGGAAGGGAAATCCTTCTGCGGCGATTCGACACGCAGCGCAGCTCCTTAGAGGTGCAGACCTGTGTTCTGGTGTCAGGCAGGTGTAGCAGGAACTTGTCAGCTGGAGGCACGCTCGGCTCGCTTGATGTGGCAATCCGACGGCCCGCGAGCCGGCTGATCTTTTAAAAATATCAGTCGGCGGACGCGTAGCACGCCTCATAGAAAAAACCACAAAGATTTACAATATAAAATATATATAGTATACAAATATATTTTATAATGAATCTAATGAAGTAAAATTGATTTTCTAGATGTCGATATATTTTTAAATAGACTTGGTAAAAAATGATAAAGTTTGACTTACAAAAATCCTAGAGCTTCAATTATTCTGAAACAAAGTGAGTACGATGTATCCCCGTCCTGATCATCATATCCCAAAGTTATTCGGCAACTTTGGGCCGTTGGATCTCGAGCTTGATGTGATTATAGCCGTCTGATTTGCCCTTCAGTGATTCCTGGCCGTCAGATAAAAATCGGGTTCGACGTAATGAATAGTAAAAAGCAAATACACTGCGGGATTTTGGTCTTATCTGGCTGAACTTGGGGCCTGGCATTCGTGGGCCGCGCATGTCAGCGACCTTGGCTGTAGGGGTCTCCGGTGATGTCCTTCCGCGGTCAAAGACGAGTGGCCCTGCCTGAAATTCCGCTGCCCCGCCGAGGGCACTCGTGGCATTTCACGTGTGTGGCCATCTAGGAAATGATCAGCGGGCCACAAAGATGGAGGGCCACTCATCATATATCACATTATTAGCAAGATTATTTAGGCCGCCATCTCGCCTTGAAACCACCACGTGAGACTGATGGCATCTGACGTATGTGGACGGTTACGTATGCCTCGAATCTGAGGTCGCTACGGACTCTTACCTTCCACGGCTGCGTGCTCCTCCTCCGATGTGACGCGCTTTCGCTGGTTCCTTTGGGATGGCGACCAGGAAGTACCCATTTGTCGTGGTATGCTCATGGCAGATGCCATAGGTAGGCTTATCGATCGTGGTTGGGGCCAAAGGTTGTCGGTGGGTTCCGAAGGCGAGATTGGGGACAGACGGTGCGTGGCACTCGGTGTACCCAGGTTCGGGGCCCTCCGTGGGAGGTAACACCCCTAGTCCTGCAAAGATCTACTATGAGGATCACAAGAGGGCTACAATGGTGCTCCTTGAGCTGGTCGGATGGAGGAGGAAGAAGAGCTAGCTCTCTACTTCTCCTAGTGTGTGAGTGTGTGTGTTGCGCATGAGCTGAACCGAATGAGAGCAACCCCCCTGCATGGAGGGCCCCCGGGGGGTCTTATAGGCTGCCCCCCCCGGGGGGGTACAATGGTAAAACTGCACAGGAGCGGGGCCCTGGTGTCATCGTTTGAGAGAGGCGGGAACGAGCGTTCGTGAACCTGTCGAGGCAAGAGCCCCCTCGGGGTCTTTTAACAGCTGACGCCCAGGGGACAAGGGGTACTGTAGATGATGATGCGTGACGAGTCGAGTGTGCAGTGTCCACTATTCGTCGATAGTGCACTGCCGCAGGGCATGGCCGTCACATCCGGCCATGTCCGATGTGACGTCGCAGTTGACTTCGGGCAGCCGGCTGGCTGGAGCAGCCGGTCGCGGGCGCGAGCCGGAGCAGCCGGCCCGGGCAGGCAGGCACCCCGTCTGGCTTGTCATCTTGGGGCTACTCGAGGGTCACCCGGTGGGTTTTCGCGGTTGTCGTTGTAGAGTCGTGCGGAGGGTTTTCGCGGCTGTCGTTGGCGTCGAGAGTTATTTTTCTTTTTTTTATAATATCTAGGTAACGTCCCCGCTCGTCTGTGAAACAAAGAGAGGTGAGAGAGAGTTTTTATTTTAATTTTTTCACAGAGATGAATGGAACCGCATGTCAGTGGCATATGGCCACAGTGGTAAAAATGTCCACAGAACGTCCATCTGACCGGACGAAAACGACACGGAAGGGTATTTTTATAAGGGCATCAAACTGAAGAGGGGCAAAGTTGAGCACTGTTTTATTTTAGGGGTAAAGACGTGGCCGGACGAAAATTAGGAGGAAATGGAAATGTCCTTTTGATGAATTCTCTGTGGAAGTACTCATCCTCGCTATGCACTGTGTCTTGTGAATAGAGAATATGGATACTCAATTATCCATTTTCAATTTCATTGTCGATTTTTTTTTTAACTCTACTCTGTTCGGTTTGAGAGAAGGCCTGGAAAGCATACTGCTGGATACTGACCGCACGAACTCGATGGGAAAATAAATGGTCATATTGCTAACCAAAATCTTTCTCCCCGTCGGTGAGCCTCAGCATGAGCGTCCCGGCCCCGGCCCCGGCGGCCACCCTCCGCCACTGGAACCGCCTGATCCAGCTGGCCGCCGCGTCCGGCTCCTACACCCTCTGCCTCCGGCACTACGCCTCGCTCCTCGCCGCGGGCCTCCGCGGCGGCGACGCCTCCACCTTCCCTTCCCTCGCCAAGTCCTGCGCCGCGCTCCGCCTCCCGCGCCTCGGCCGCTCCATCCACGCGCACGCCCTCGTCGCCGGCGCCGTCGGCGACGTCTTCGTCCGCACCTCGCTGCTCGACTTCTACGCCAAGTGCGCGTTCCTCCCCGACGCGCGCCGCCTGTTCGACGAAATGCCCACCACCAGCCGGACCCTCGTGTCCTGGAACTGCATGGTCACCGCGTACAGCAAGGCTTCTCGTCTCGACAAGGCCGTCGCCATGTTCAACGCGATGCGGGGCCTAGGGGTGAGCCCCAGCGGGGGCACGCTCGTCGGCATGCTGTCGGGGTGCCTGGACTCAATGGCCACGAGAAACCTTGGCCTGTGCGTGTATGGATATAGCCTCAAGTCTGGGCTCGACGCGGATTTGCCAGTCTCCAACTCAGTGCTCACCATGCTTGTCCGTCATGGCCAGCTGCATGCCGCGTCTTTCTTGTTTGACTCTATGCACGACAAGACTGTAGTTTCTTGGAGCGCAATGGCGTCGGGGTTCTTGCAGACGGGCGACTTTAACAAAGTGTTTGCTCTGCTCAACCGCATGCAGGGTGCTGGGCACAGATTTGATTTGATCGCGCTGGTTAATCTCGTCTCAGCTGCTGCTCTGTTAGGGAATCTGTTGGTGGCCAAGGGCGTGCATGCTCTTCTCATCAAGAGCGGTTTTGAATCCGAGCAAGATCTTGTGCCATCATTGGTTAACTTATATGCCAAGTGTGGGGATCTTGAGGCTGCTCAGGAGGTCTTCGATGCAGTTCACTGCAAGAATGTAGTGCTTTGGACTTCAATGATACATGGATATGTTGAAGGTAGCCGCCCAGACAAGGCCTTGACAATGTTTGATAGCATGTTGCGCACAGATGTGCAGCCAAATGTGACAACAGTTTCATCAGTTCTTTCTGCCTGTGCTGATTTGGGGTCTGCTAATCATGCGAGAAAGGTTGAGGAGCATGTGGTGGCAATCGGACTGCAGTCACACCTGCGGGTCGCTACCGGACTGATAGACGCATACTGCAAGTGTGGGAGCGTTGAGCTGGCTAGGAAAATATTTGATGCGGTTACCGATAGAGACTTACCTATCTGGAGTGCCATGATTAATGGATATGCTTGCAACGGAGAAGGCAGTGAAGCTCTCATCCTTTTCAGCGAGATGCAAAAAGAAGGTGTTCAACCAGATGCCATTGTCTTTACCCATCTGTTAACAGCATGCAATTATTCTGGTTTAATAGATGAAGGCCTTAGGTGTTTTCGCAGCATGACAGAGGAATATGGTATTGAACCATCTATTGAGCACTATATGTGCATAACTGATTTGCTATGTAAGTCTGGTCAAATTAGTATAGCTAAGGAGTTCTTTAAGAAGATCCCTGTTCAGTTACAGAATCAGGTTTTGGCTCCTATAGTAAGTGCATACAGTTCTCATTGTGCCGATTCTTCGATGGATTCAGTATCAGAGGAATTACTTAACCTGGACCCTCAAGATTCTGGTCACTGTGTCTTAGTGTCTAATATGCTCAGTTGTTTGGGGAATTGGAAGAAGGCGGCAACCTATAGGACGCTACTAAACAAGAAAGGTTTGGTCAAGGAACCTGGAAGGAGTTGTATTGAACTGAGTGCTTAACCATGCTGCGAACACTTGATTCACATACTTTCGATCCTAACAGATGTCATTTGCTCTTTCAAGGTGAGCAGTTGGCACTCTCTGAACAAGCTTGATTATGATGGAAAATAATTTCATGATCTCAAGTTTGTCTGTATTGTGGAGACTATATACTTGGATCGAATATGATTAAATATGATGTTTGGAGGTACTTTGGGTCCAGTTCACTGATTTGGGGTAACAAGAAATGTGGCATCAAACCAGGAAATGTTACGTTGAGGGCTTGAGGCCTCATGGTGGTCAGCTTCCCAGCCAGTGGCCGAGCCAGACTACCGCACCTATGGAACCCGAACAGCGAACAAGCCTAAACTGTTCATCTCTAGCCCCTGTGATGGGACTGTTGCTTATTAGATGTTCACCAGACGAACCTGGGCTGGAGGTTAGTGTTTATAATCTTACAAACAAAGAAAGATGGGAATGCAGCCATTAACGTCTTCATCATAGCATCATGGAATTTAACTAGAGATGGAGCATATGGACTATAGCACTGTCTTAGTGTCTTGCTTCCATACGAGTTGAATTGAAGTTACAATTTGCTTCAATTTTGCATTTGATAATATGTAGATGATGTATATATCAAAAAATTATATTTACTAAGGGCTCTATGATTAAGATTATTACTTCTGTCCATATAGAAATATTTTGAATTAGCTTCTAGTGAGAAACATGGTAACATGTGTAGGTTTGAATTTACGGAAACATTTACAGCAAAATATGACTGTTCATGACTATGATTAAGATTATTACTTCAGTCCACCTAGAAATATCTTGAATTAGCTTCTAGTGAGAAACATAGTAGCATGTGTAAGTTTGCATTTACGTAAACATTTGCAGCAAAATATGACTGCTCGCGCCTTTTGTGTTACCTATAGAGAACACATTAGCTGCCAAATTTTTGAATATCTCTATGGAATGAAGAAGATTACTATCTGCCTTAAAAGGAGTAATTTCTTGTATAAATCAGGTCCTGTTATCATAGAATTGCAAAATCAACTCATAATTTGTTCCAAAGCAATCTCACATTTAGTATTCATGATGTGCATACTAAAATTTACTGTATTGGACTTGGAGGAACAAGAGACCGCATCCTTGTGAACTTTAAATCATAAAACTGCATCTTATAACGACGTCTCATTCAGATTTTTCTTCATGACTGGAGTTTAATTTATGCCGTTCAAGCATATAGTGTACATTCCTTTAAGGTCAAGAAGTCTATTGTGAAGATAAGGCAAGAGAAGGATTGCAACTCCCATTCTGCCAAATATAAAACTGTCGTATTATACCCTAACACAAAGACTCTGCTTGGGCCATGTTTGAAATTAAGGCGGATTATCATAATTTGGTTTGCGTACTCAGTTTTTGTGTGTGTGTGTGTGTGCATACTTTACTGTTTTCTAGAGATATTATGTCTCATGTCTATTTTATACCAACAAAATATAAAATAAACTCAGGGGGCAACCACAACCTAAATTTTGGACATCTATATTCATCAAAATTAAGAACCATCTGACCCTGACCCCTGAAAGGCTGAAACCCCAAGAGCCATGTCTCCAGAACTATTTTTAGAATAAATATTTTGGTCAAGTCTTTTTCAAGCTCCAGCCTTACGTGGTATCGAGTCTTAAAATTACAATCTATTGTCTTGTTATGAGCCGTGTGTAATCGGGAATCTGAGTAACATTTGGTGAGCAAGATTTTTGTACTTATTATTCTCTTCCTTAGTAAACACAAGTATCTTGTTGTGTGCTTACTTCTGGCCTCAGTTGCATCTAATCTCCTGGACTATTTACTAGTAGTCCAGAACCATCTCTTTTTCGCGGTAACTTTTTGCCTAGGAAGCGCCAGAAAGTACACAATTTTTTTGTGGGAGAAGAAACCGAACAAAACAGACAAGGTTGTAACTGGTCAAATCTATCCATACCATGATAACAACAAACTGGTCAATGACCATGCTAACAGTATCAGTTCATTCCTGAACAAATCAAAGTTTTTTTTTAACCTTGAACAAATTAGAGTTTTGCATTTGACAACACGTAGATGTTGTATATATCAAAGTTTTTCTTTTCTAAGGGTTCTATGATACAGATTATTACTTCAGTCCATATAGAAATATTTTGAATTAGTTTCCAGTGAGAAACATAGTAACCTGTGCAAGTTTGCATTTACGTAAACATTTGCAGCAAAATACGACTGTTCATGCCTTTTGTGTTACCTATAGAGAACACATTAGCCGCCAAATTTTTGAACTATCTCTCTATGGATTGAAAAAATATATTATCTGCCTTAAAAGGAGCATTTTCTCGTATGAATCATGTCCTGTTATCGTAGAAATTGCAAATTAACTCATAGTTTGTTCAAAAGCATTCACAATTAGGATTTATGATGTGCGTACCAAAATTTATTGTATTGGATGAACAAGAAAAGGGCATCCTTGTGAACGACGTAAAACTCCCATCTTAATCAGAATTTTTGTTTAGGATAGTCTCATTCAGATATTTCTTCATCACTGGACTTTAAATTAACAGAAAGACTATGCCCGGGCCATGTTTGAAATTAAGGTGGACTATCATAATTCGTTTTGCGTACTCAGTTATTGTATGTGCATATTCTACTGTTTATGTCTCATGTCTATTTTCATTCTAACAAACTATAAAGTAAACTCAGGTTATATAGTTTGTGGAGTACCTTTTCATGAGTTTAGACTTATGTTGCGTATGAAGCTTAACAATATACTCATCAAAATTAAAAACCATCTAACCCTGACCGTGAAAAGCTGAAACCCCAAGAGCCATGCTATTTTTGGAAGGTCAAGCCTTTTTCAAGCTCCAGACCTCCGGGGTATCCGAGCAAGATTTCTTCCTGAGTACTACTCCCTCCGTCCCATAATATAAGAGCGTTTTTGACACTACAGTCTAGTGTCAAAAACGCTCTTATATTATGGGACTATGGGACGGAGGGAGTAGTATGTACATACCAGTATCTTGTTGTAAACCGAGCAGGACCATGCTGACAGTAAATCAGAGTTCTTCTTTTTTGAACTCTGAACAAATCAGAGTTCAGCCATGTAACCATTCAAAATCAGAGTACAAAATTCGAAGGGCTAAAAAGAAACTGCTTCCAAAAGAGCAAAGCGAACTGAGAAGACAAAATTCCAAAGCAGGGGAAAACACCAAATTAAGCATGAGAAGGAAAAAAACATTTAAATTTAAATTAAAAAAATGATATTCGGGATCAGATGGTAAGTCACTGGGGCGCCCCATTGTCGTAACAGGCTTAGTTGGGGCGGACACCCCTCTCGCATTATAGCGAGCTGATACCACTCATCACATCCCTTTTGCTGCCTGAAGGATCATGCTTCTCAACGGCGCACCCGCCCCCTCTTTTATAGCGCCCGGAGGCTCGCCCTCCGCTGCGGCAAGCGGTGTGGGACTAAACAGGCGGCTGTGGCTAGCAGTCGAACTGAGAAGCTCACATGAGTGTGTGGGCCGAATGGAGGTCACAGTGAGTGTGGTGGGTAGCTCACGCCAGCCGTCCGGCCCATGGGCTTGTGAGTCACGATTGATTGTGATTTACGGTGGATCATTCTTAATTAAAAAAAGTTGATTTACGGTGGATGATTCAGTGCATCGTTCATTCATCTTTGAACGAACGAACGGTCCCTTTCTTCAAATGTGCACTCCTTTTTGAAAATGATCGATTACGACCTGCCTGCATTTCAAGGTTGACAAGTTGATTGTCTGTGGTGATTTTATTTTATTTTTCCTCACTTTTCTTTAAACTGCACCAAGATTTGATTCTTTTTACCAGCTGCATCGGAAAAAAATTTTACTCTACAACCTTTAGACGACTGCACCAAGAATTTTTTACGAGTGTCCAGTCAATGAAGGCAATGCAAGGTTCGGTTGTGATAAGACTGACAATGACAATCATCAAACTACTGATATCAGGTGAAAGAAATCATTCATGTTTGGATTACCATCTGCTAATGCCCCAGGTACATGAGAAATTCTTATGCCACCAGTATCATGCAAGATTCCTCGCCAGAAAAGGAAAAAATTCATCGTTTTCGTACGGAGAAAGATAGTGGCAGGGGGAGGCCACAGCAACAGAGTACAGCTCAAAAACATTTGGTTTCCGATCACAAAAAACATAGGTCAGAGGATGACAGTGACAAAATGAAAACCGCGCGGAGAAGACTTGGAGATCCAGCTAATAAGCATTTGTGTTCCACGCGCCTCCATGGCGCCGACGCCTTCGTTGCCTTGCATCTTCTCTCGTTCTGGGTTCTTCTGTGCTGAATGGATCATGACTTGGTAGGTTGATACACCGCCGAATCTGAATGAAATCAGGGCAAAAGAAAATATTAGTAGATGATGACTGTGCAGTTAGAACACCAAATCTGAATGAAGTCGGGGCAAAAGAACATCTTAGCGGATGATGACTGTGCAGTTAGAACATCGGCAACCTTTTGAAAGAATGCAGACAAGAATGATGCATATTGCAGTATATATGGTACTACTGTAGTAGGTGATCTTGTGTGGTGCAGGAAATTGTTAAATAACTCAATTTTTGCAATTAATAGGGCTGCAGCATGATCAATGTACTAATCTTGACTCTCAAGTATTATGATCTGAAATTCCCAACAAAAATAAATGTGATTAAAGGGGGGCGGATCACGGGGACCCCTCCCTTTATGTTGTCAGGTAGAATATGAGACCTTTCTGTGGATTACACACATTAGCACCCCACGGATTCGAACGCTGGTGGGCAAGTTTACCACCGTAAACTCTAGCCACCCAGCTATTACTCGATTCTGAGTTCTAAAGAAGAAAGATAAATCCAAGCAAAAAAATATCATTGTCCCACTGACATGTCGGCTGCCCCACCTTGTTAGTAAGAGAATGGACGGTGCCACAAACATGCAGTGGCATATAAACAATTAATCCAAAAAATGGTAACAGTATCCTGTACCCTGAAGTGAAATGATCTCCCTTCAAAACGAGCCATTCTTGTTCGCCAAAAAAAAAGCTGTTCTTAACTACAACTATAGTCGGAAACTTCTTAGAAGTCACAGTTGCCAAATAAGATACTCCCAAAATATTTTCCTCAAAAGGAATCCAAAATCAGTAGTTCAAGAATAGGTATTTCAGCATGTCTATCAAAATCCCTGAGTTGCCAAATTGGACTGCTGCACACTGCTGCAGCAAGTAGTCTGAATTCAGTAAATCTGCTATTGCATGACCTCTGTAAGAAACATCTCCTAAGGTTGGCTAAATTTAGTATGGTATATCTATTACTTTCTAGAAGTGCTATTCTCTAGGAACTTGGAAGTTGGAATAGCAGTGTACCAGCCCCAATTTGGCAGCTACAATCAGTTTGTTTTCTTGAGAGAACACTCCCTTTGGTTGGCTACTGCTGCTAAGTTCTGAAATTAACTGCTCCATTTTTGGAAATGACTTCGTCTGGACTCTGGAGTACAATTCAAATTCAAATAAACTAACAGCAGCCTATGCATTGAATGACCAATAGCGATTCATGCAAGATTTTTATCTCAGTGTAACAATGACAATGGAACAGGTTCAGTTAAACTACTCTAAAAGTTTATTTAATTTTTGCAGGGAAACAACTCACCTCTACAAGAAGAAATTATGTCTTCCTTTCCTCCTTGAAGTCCCAGAGCTGCAGCCTCCGCTCCGGCGCATTGGCCGCGGCAGGAGCAGCAGCAGAAGCGCTGTTGCCTCCAAGAAAGAAGGGAAACATAGGCGAAGGCTCGGCTGGAGCAGCAGAGAACCTCTGCATCAGAAACGGGTGCTGGGACGGCGGCCACTGTGGCGTCGAGACGGTGTTGGACTGAAGTGTGCTCCTGTCGAAGGCGACAGAGGCATGGTGGTGGTGGTGGTGGCGGTGTTGCTGGTCCTGGGAGAAGGTGAGCTGGGGAATCATCTCGAAGGACATGGGTGCGATGTGTGAACCCGGAGCGGCGTAGTAGGCAAGCGTCGGCTGCTGATGCTGATGCTGCATTGGCTTGTCGGCAGCGTTGGAGCAGTGCAGGAGCTCGGCGAACGTGCCATTGGCACTGCCCCCGTTGTATGCATTGGCTTGGTGAGTGGCATTGTCATTGTCGGCAGGGCCGTTGGCGAGCGAGAGCACAGAGCCCTTGCTGGTCTCCGAGGTGCTGACCTCCGCGGCGTCTTCTGCTGCTGGGGAAGCGACAGGGAGGGCGAAGGAGCAGTCCAGCGACGGGAGACCATCGATGGCGGTGGCGGCGGCTTGGATGAGCCATTCGATGGCCTTGCTGGGCTGGTCGACGCCCAGGCGGTCCTGGATGTCATAGAACTGAATGGCCGTCTGCACCGAGAGCCGGATGCGGCGGTCGCGGAGGCCGCGCGAGGTCACCACCTTGCTGTGCCGGTCCTTGCCGCCCGCCGCAGCACGCGCCACCCGGAAAGTCCGCCACGCATCCGCCGAGTCGCCGCCGCCGCCTACCGCTCGCAGGCGCTTGCAGGAATTGCGGTCCTTGTCTGCCTCTTCCATGGCCCCCTAGCTCATGCCAGTCCGCAGCTTCCTCTGCTCATTTTGGGGTAGGATTCAGAGAAGAAGGAAAAAGTTAGCACCAAACCTTGCAAAAACATTTGGATTTTCTTTTTTCTTGAGAAATGATGCAGCTGTGGCAATAACTCAAGTTCTTGAAGCGAGGTTTTAAACAACAAAACATTCCTTTTTGAGAAGAAAATATAACAGAGGAATTGTAGTTAAAAAAATCTGCAGAGTCAAAATCTGAAACAAATATGCTACCAGTCCATAGCCCACTTGCTCTTATCCTCTGCTAGATGAGCTCTTTTAGCACACAAAAGTTGCAGCTTGTGAAAAAAGCAGCAGCTTTATCAGAGGAATCTGCTACTCTATCTATCTACGTCTGAACATTAGTAGTAGTAGATGATGTTGTTGCATAAATGCATGGCTCCCCCGCCCTGTTCCCCGTCTATACTTAACATAATTAATCAAGGATACTTTACTTAGGGATTCCTCTATATCTAAACCTCCCAATTATGTAGAGTCAAATCTGGCAAGGACGTGGGGGTAATCGTAAGCAGAAAAACCCTAAAATCTGTGGTAAATAAAAGGGAAAACCTAGCTTTACGGGCGCATTACAAAAGCAAAACAGCCCCCAAATCTCAACCGAGTACACTAGCTCTCGCCACCACCATTACTCATCTGCTATCTATTATCAACCAAAGGGGGCAAATCTTTGGAAGCAACGGCGCCAAGATATTCCTGGGGAATGGGAACAAAAATAAAAAGCAAAACCATATCCAAGAGAGGATGAACATGAGCATGGACCTGGACATGGACTCCACAAAGAACCCAATCTCGCAGGGAAAAATGCACGCGCCAGGCGAACCCGGCCGGGCTCCCGCCGGCACAGGCCAAGGACGCGTCGACGGAGGGGGGAGGGCGGAAGCCGGTCGCTCACCTGAAGGGGCGGAGGAGGGGGTCGACGGGGACGGGCGGCGGCGGCGGAGCGGGGACCGGAGCGCGGCGGGTCCGAAACGGCAGGGGCCAGCGCGCAAAAGAGAAGGAGGGGGAGAAGACTGGAGTGAGGGAGTGGAGCTGGAGCTGTAGCTAGCGGGCTGACAGCTGCCGGTGGGCTGGCTTATCGGCTGACGCCTGCCAGGCCGTTTTGCGGAAAGGGCCTCGGCCTTCTCGCGCGCGTGCCGCACAGTAGCATGCAGGGGCTTGACCGCATGACTTTTTTGGAGGACGGGGGCTTGACCGAGAATGTTCCCGGGTTGCGGTCTGTCGGCCGTAATCATTCCTGCTAGTGGCATCTAGCCGTAGCGATTAGTTCCTGATTAGAACACGCTGTCGGTGCAAAGAACCCAAAGCTCCACCAATGCTTTCTTTCTTGATGCTTGAAGTTCTAGGTTTATCTTAAGTCAAAAAAATATGTTTAACGAAGCATATCAAACTTTAATGTATTTTTTCTCTAAACTTCATCAAGCTTTAATTGAAATATTAAGTTGTAGATGTTAATATATTTTTCTCTAAACTTGATCAAGCTTTAATGTGTTTTTTTTTTGAGGAAAAAGAGATTCCATTGCTTAACCAGTGTGGTCACAATCGTGTGTGTACGGCAAATCAATCTCCGAGGGACCTCATCTAAGCCACACGGCAGTGCGCTTGTTACGATAGAGAGAATTCCTTATTTGACACTACCTTAGAGCATCTCCAACAGCCGCTCAACATGCCGCGCGCTAAAAACTACTTTGCCGCGACCCCATCGCCTGGTTTGGCGCGGCGGACAGCGTTGGCTCCAACAGCCGCGCAGCGCGCAAAAATGCAACACGTGCGACTCGCCAGCGCATGCCATATGTTGCATTTTGGACACAAAATGAATTTCAAGCATAATATAATTTCACACAAACAAGTTGATGAATAAAAGTTCATACCCAGAAGTTTAAATTCATGCCCACAAGTTCATCCAACAAGTTCAAAATGCAAACCAAGTTCATGACATAAACGGAAGACACATCAAGCCTCGTCCTCCTCTTCGTCCTCATCTTCCTCCGATTCATCCGACTTCTCCGAAGACGATTCTTCCTCCTCCTCTTCCTCATTGTCGCGCACTGCATCACGTGAAGCTCGGACAGTGTTGGCAAGAACTTCAACGGCATCTTCATGGAAAGGTGTGTGAGGCACACCGGAAGCCATTTCGCCCATGGCGGCCGGAGGTGCACCCATGCCTCCCATGAGAGACGCAAAACTCATGCCTCCCATGCCGGCCATGGCACCCGGAGGTGCTCCAAAGCCACCCATGCCTCCCATGGTCTCCATGGTAGCTTCAAAGCCACCCATGGCACCCCATGCCGCCCATGGTAGCTCCGAAGCCATCCATGCCTCCCATGGCGCCAAAGCCACCGCCAACCATGGTGCTAAGGCCACCGCCACCCATTGCGCGAATCATGGCTCTTTTTTGAATCAAGACTTCTTCACGGGCAAGATTGACATACTCCTTTTGCGCCTCATTGAGGATAGATGTGTCCAAAAATAACAAGTGCTTCTCCCAATCCAACAATCAAGTTCGCTCCTCATTGCTCACCTTCCTCTCCTCCAAAGCCACCTTCCTCTTCTCGGCCGCCACCCTCCTCTCCTCGGTCGCGGCATCTTGGTTCCTTGCCATTTTCCTCACCTTGTTGGCTTCTTTTCTTGCCTTCACAATAGCTTCCATAGCATTTTTGAGCTCATCATCTCCTTTCCTCTTCTTCTTTTCTTTTGCGTCTTTCTTGCACCCATCCGGTCGTTTTGGCTTCGAGTATGAAACCGAGTTGGATGTGGGGCTTCTCTTGCCGTCATCACTTGATGCATCCTCCTCATCATCATCATCCAGCTCAATTGTTCGCTTGCGCTTGTTGCTCAAATCCAAATCATCCAAATCATCATGCTTCTTTCATTTCTCATCATCCTTCAACACGTCATAGCAATGAGGCAAGGTAAATGGCCATCCTTTCTTGATCTTCCCCTTCTTGGTCCTTTTCTCCTCTCCTTTGAACAAGTTTTGTGCAATGTTGTACTACATGAAAATAAAACAAGTTAGCACTCAAACACCAACAACAAGTATGATGAACATGGATGAAATGAAACTTACTCTATCGTCCTCATTAGTGCCACTTGGCTTCAAATTGTCAACCGCCTTTTGTGCGGCCGCCCACTTTTGACAATCCTTGTTGATTGTCGACCACCAGGACTGAAGAGATCGGTCGGAGCGGTCAATTCCACTCATGTTGCGAACATCAAAGTGTTCCTTCATCCGAAGCCAATAAGCATCTCTACTTTGATCACCTCCAACGGATGGATCCCTTGACATTTGCAACCAAGTATTGCATAGTAAGATTTCTTCGGCGTTGGTGTAATTGCCCGCTCTCCCTTTCGGTGCGTCGACAATGCCCTCACCATCCTCGTCCATCTCGAACTCATGGTCATCGAAGTGCATGTCATTGGTTTGAGACCAATGCGAATTGTTGGAGCCAACACCCATAGTTGACATGTATGCATCATCGTTGAGACTACAAAGTATATAGAACAATGCAAATAAGCTATCTATATATATGCATTCAAAAAATAACAAGAAAAAACAAGTTGGGGAAATTATCTACCTTTGGGGAATATCCTCGAACACATTGTGTGCGTCGGCCGCCGGCTCAACAAGTGAGCTCGTCGGCGCTTCGGTAGCCGTCGCGCCCGTCACACGCCCTGCAAGCTTCTTCCTCGATGCCTTCGAGATGCCGGAGCCGTCTGCCGCCTTGTTCTTCTTCGCGGATGTCTTGCCCTTCTTCGGTCGCGCCGCATTTGGGAGCTTCGAGGGGGGCATGTGGTTTCATCACGGCGGGCGCCGGCGCGACGCCACCCGCAGCCAAGGTCATCCGTGGCGGCATGAAGAGGCCGCACGCGAGGCCGATGCTCAGAGGAGCTCCGGCGGAGGCGAGGCCAACACTCCCCGCGCTAGGGTTTGCGGCGGCGGCGGTGGAGGGGTCGCGGCTGTAGGATGGAGTGAGGGGGTGCCGACGCGTGCGTCCATCGGGTCCAGTTCGCCGGCGCCGGCGCGTGCGGGGCGAAGGTGGCGCGGAGGAGAGAGTGCGGCGCGAGCGCTCGCGTGTGCCGCGCGCGGAAGCGGGCGCCCCAAATACACAGCGCGCGTTGGCAATTCGAACCACGCGCCCAACTCTATATGCCGCGCGCGATTATTGCGCGCCCGCTGGAGCCACTCTATCAATTGCGCCCGCGCTAAAATGGGCAAATTTGCGGCGCGGTGCTTGTTTAGCACGACTGTTGGAGATGCTCTTAAAATGTGGTTCCCTATTTGGCCCTGCAGAAATTTTTCTTCCCTGTTTGACATCTGCTCTAAATTTCTTTCCAAAATGACACCCTAGTGCATTTTTTTTCACTAACGGTGTTAAAGACAGACGTGAAAAGACCTTTTTACCCCTGGTGCATAAGGTGACCAAAAATATGTACATGGCAATGTCTACATTTATGTTACATATTTGGTCATGTTAAATGACCAATTAAGACCCCATAATTTGAGAGGATGGTGGTTGGATGTACTATGCTCCGAGGACTCCGACGCTGCCAAACGCCTCCACGAGATGCGAGTGATGGATGGGTGTGGGCGTTGGCGAATGGATGGATGTTGTGAACTATGTATAGTTCCCCTCTCCGGGCGTGCGTGAGTTCTGCAAATGGCCTGGTGCCTCTGTATTTATAGGGAAGGGAGATAGGCAGAGCGTGAGCGTACCCGAGCTACACAGCTGCCGGTGGGCCATCTGGTCGACATGTTTGCTCGCAACCTTCGTACGTAACTCCCAAGTTTGCTGGCTGGATCAGTTGCGGCTATTTGTATACATGCATGTACATAGTCTAGAAGGCAACCATATTTAACACGCCACGGCCAGCCCAGACTATACTGGTGCATGCATGCATTAGTCAAGTATTCGGGTATTCGGAGAATTATAATACACGCCGGCCAGGGCGCCGTTCAGATATACTCCCTCCGTTCCTAAATATTTGTCTTTCTAGGCATTTTAACAAGTGACTACATACGGAGCAAACTGAGTGAATCTACACTCTAAAATATGTCTAGATACATCCGTATGTGGTAGTCATTTGAAATGTCTAGAAAGACAAATATTTAGGAATCGGAGGGAGTATGTACGAGTTGATGAGACATCAGCGGAAACTGCTCCGGACCTCTACATCTGCAAGGTTAGCTAGCTAAATGATCAAATACATAGACCGGTGCATGTGTGTAATCGGCCAGTATACATGTGTGCGAGCATGCATGAATGCATGGTACGTGAAGCAACCGGACAATCAAGTATGTGCATGCGTAGGTATAACTTTAAATGTACGTGTAACTTGCACTAAAAAAATGCAACTGGAATTAGCTTTTTCAAAGCGGCAAGCACAAAAACACATCAAACAACAGAGATGAGAGGGACTAGCACAGGGTATTTTGGTCCATCCATTTTTTTTTGACGGAACAATGTAACGAAACCGACGGCAATGTCACGTAAGAAAATAAATTTAGACTACAGGTCAAATAGAGAAGAAAAATTTCTTCAGGGTCAAATAAGAAACCACATTTTAATTAAGGTAGTGTCAAATAAAGAATTTTCTCATTACGATAACCTAGTTGAGCAAGACCATGAGCCACACAATTGCACGAGCGTCGTACAGTCGAGATTATGGTGAAATCTCTGTCCTGCTGGAGGAGTCGTTGACCTCACCGATGATGCCAGCATTTGGTGAGCGGCCGACTTTCGCCTCCATGATCGCCTTGGCTGCAACCTCCGATTCAGTCTCGATAATGAAAGGTTTTGCACTCCATTCTTGGGCGAGAGCGATGCCCCCGCGCATGCAGATAGCTCAGCTTCAAGGGGACTATTACAAGCGTACAAATATCGGCACGAAGAAAAGACCAGTCCCCCTTCTTACGTGCCGTGATGGGATGATATGAAGATGGTCTTGGGATCCAAGGGTCACGCCAAACCCGGATCTTCTCGCCATTACCGACACGCCAAATCAGTCCTTTGCGGAGCAGGTCAAGACCATACTGGATCGCATGCCAAGTTGATGAAGCATTTTCTTGAAAAAAGGGTGTCAACAGGGGAGCCATTAGGATAGTACCTAGCTTTTAACACGGTCACACACAACGAATTTGGTCGTTCAATCAGCCTCCATGCCTGGCGAGCCAATAGTGCCTGGTTGAACCATCTAAAATCTCGGAAACCGAGGCCACCTCTCTGCTTTGGTTCCAGTAACTTGTCCCACGAGACCAGTGTGTTTTACGATTCCCTTGTTTTGAGCCCCACCAGAAGTTTCTTACGAGTCTAGTCAGATCATCACAGACCGAGAAAGGCAGTTTAAAAACTCCCATAAGATAAGTTGGTAGGGCATGTGTGACAACCTTGATCATGACTTCTTTCCCTGCCTGCGACAGAGTATCGTCCCATATCATAATGCGCTTGGTCAGCCTTTGTTGGAGGTTTTGGAAGTGTCCCCGGTGCATGCGCCGAGATATTTACTTTCAAAACGCTACCACGGGGATCTGGAGCACTCTCCTTACCTCCTCTTGACGAGTAGCCGGACAGCCAGGACCAAACATGATAGAGCATTTTTGAGGGTTTATTAGCTGCCCATGGCACATGCATACCCATGGATAATATCCTTTATAGCTTCAGCTTGTTCTTTCTGTGCTTTAAAGAAAAGAAGTGTGTCGTCCGCAAAAAGCAGATGAGAGATGCCCGGTGCACCTCGACATATTTTGACTGGCTGAATTGCATTTGTCTCCACTCCCTGTCTCAAAAGGGCTGACAGACCATCAACAACAAACAGGAATAAGAACGGGGATAGAGGGTTGCCTTGCCGAAGCCATGGTGCAAAGAAATCCAAGAGAGCTCCATTGAATTTAACCTGATACCTCACCGTGGTCACACAAGTCATGATCCATTGTATCCACCGGTGAGCGAAGCCCATCTTTTGCATCGATTGCTCCAAGAACCTTCAATCCATGCAATCATACGCTTTGGGTAAGTCCAGTTTGTATAAGCAAAAACTGCTATCCGATTTTTTCTCCTGGTTGATAAAATGAAAGGATTCAAAAGTGAGAAGAGCGTTGTCTGTGATGAGCCTTCCAGGTACAAACGCACTCTGAGTGGGTGATATGATGCCATCCAATATTGGTCGCAACCTGTTGACAAGGCACTTGGCAACAATTTTGTAAATCACGTTACATAGGCTTATAGGGCGAAAGTCAGTTAATTTTACCGGATCGTTAACCTTTGGGATAAGGACAATGACTGTCTCATTAACATCAGGGGGCATGACGCCGGTCTGAAAAAATGTCTCTATTGCGCCAATAATTTCCACTTTCATACATAATCAGTTCCATTGGAAAAAGCGAGCGGGAAATCCATCCTTCCCAGGAGAGTTTAGGGGACCGATTTGAAACAGACTATCACTTGTCTCTTTATCTGTAAAGGGAGCACACATTTTATCATTCATTTCATTGGTCACCACCGGTTACAGCAAGTTTAACTAGTTGTTTTTTTTTACAAATTCGGTTAGTCAAAGTGAAAATCGAAATAAACACAAAAAATCAACTAACCAAAAGTCCGGTTAACCAATTTTTTGGTTCAGTTTTCAGTTTTAACCGAACTAGGAACCATGTACATAAAACATATTTTTTTAAGCATGCACTGAATTAACAGTAGAAAGAATAAACTCAAAACAACACTGCATTAAGTGTTAGAGCAACTCTAGCAGACCCCGCAAAAATTTGACTCGCAAAACGCGTTTGCGGTTCCACGAAGATCGCGTTTGCGGGTCGAAAACTAGCGCGGCCGAACAGAACCCGTATCTAAACCTGCATAATTTGAAAAAAACACTTTCGCGGAAGAAATTGCACAAACATAGTTCATCACATACTACATAGTTCATCACATGATCACAAACTACAAGCATAGTTATAGTACATACTACGTTAAACTAGTACTAGAGGGGTCGGATCTGACGGCGGCGAGGTCGCGGCAAATGGACGACGCCGTGGAGGAGCCGGACGCTCAATCCTCCTCGCCGGAGCTGCACAGGTCGACGTACTTCGCCTCCTGCTCCGCGCGGATGCGGCGCCACTCCTCGGCCTTCTCCTTGGCGGCGAGGTTGGCGGCGACCGCCTCCCGCCACTGGAAGGCTTCGAGCTCCTCGGCGTGACGCTAGCGCTCCGCCTCCTCGCGCACGCTCCGCTCGGCAATGGCGGCCGCAACGGCGTCGAAGTCGGCGACGTAGTCTTCCGGCCCGATGACTCCACGGCGGCCGAGCGGAGCGGGCTCCTCGGGCTCCTCCTTCACGGGGACGAAGGCGAACGCGTCCGGCTCCTCCTCGTCCTCCGACCACTCCCTCTTCACGGGGAGAAGGCCCACGCCGGAGGAGGAGGAGCTCCCGGCGTACGAGGACCTCACGGAGGAGAAGGACGCGCGCCGGCGGTCGTACTCCGCCGTCTCGCTCCGCTGGAAGCTCGCCGGCGGCGACAGGCCGCGGTTGGTCCACTTCCGGGCTCCGCGCTTCCGCGCGCCGTTGGACCGGACGCGCCACTCGCGCTCCGGGTCCCTTTCGCCACCGGATTTGCTACCGGAGCCGTGCCCGGAGCTCCACATTCGCCCCCACATGGCGGCTAGAGGCGGGGCGGGTGGTCGCCGGCAGCGAGAAATGTGGAGAGGGGGAAGGGGAATCGCGTGGCTCGACGACGGCGAGGGATAGGGTTTGGACCCACAAACGAGTCGCAGAACCGCAGTTAGAGCGGTCAGGGCGTGCGGATTGCGGGCCGCGGCAAAAAATTTACGGGCCGGGCGAGTATGCGGGACTCTGTTCTGGCCGGAAAAATGGGCCGAACCCGCATACTCGCCGGAATTTTGCGAGGTCTGCTAGAGTTGCTCTTACCTTGGCGCAGACTATGGCCCTGCGGATTCGATGTAAATTTATACACCCAGATATAATCCACAGGTGTATATTACCGGCCACTGCGTTATTTTCGTCCGGAATGAAAACGACGGTTGGAGGTCTGTATTTATTACGGGGTATTTAGAAGCAAACCGACAATCCAAGCAGGGCCTATCTGTTTTGTGCGTTGTACCCATGCATCGTACCCTGTCTTCTTAAGTACCAAGCTCACTGTGTCATCCCGTCTAGCTAGCCGAGGTGGGATAAATCGTAGTGTGCTGCCAGAGAGAAACTATTGTGCAAAAGAGTGGGCCTTGGAAAGTTGCATGCACGTGGAAGGCCCAGGGGAGCATGCGGCCACGCAAAGTAACCTGTCAAGGGGAATCCAAAAGGAACAAGCCGAGTCCGTCGGTCCTTGAAATAGTCCAGGCAAAGAATACAGAAGCAAACAAAACTACTGATGCACGTTTGGCGGGCTCTCATAGAGGGGCTCGCCTGGCGCAATGAGTCTCCTGTGCTGGAACTGCCGCGGAGCTGGCAAACCCGCGACAGTTCGCGAGCTTCGTGACCTCACGAGGCAACTTGCCCCCTCTGTTGTATGCATTGTTGAAACTCAGATAGAGGGCTCTCGAGTAAAGAATATGGTAGGATCTTTAATTTTCAATAAAAGTTTTGCTGTAAGTAGCTCCGATAGAAGCGGAGGCTTAGGGATCTTTTGGAATGAGGAAATAAAGCTTGAAGTTATTGGTTACTCTGAGTACCATATAGACGTGACTATTGATGAGCTTGTTGATACTAAGGTAAGGGTCACTTTTGTGTATGGAGAAGCACAAGCAAATGAACGCCACAAGACGTGGGATATGATGAGAGGGATAGTTGGTTCAAGCAATCTGCCGTGGGTCGTCATGGGAAATTTTAATGAGGTATTATATGCTCATGAACATGATGGTGTGGGGAACCGTAGCCAAGCACAAATGGACGCATTCAGGGATGCGCTGGACACGTGTGGTTTGACGGATATTGGTTTCATTGGGAGAAATTGGACTTTTGAGAAAAAGGTTACAGGAGGAACCTATACTAAGGTGCGTTTAGACAGAAGTGTGGCCAATACAGCCTGGTGTTTGGCTTTCCCGGATGCAATAACAGAGCACAAGGAAGCGGCCTCATCAGATCACGTACCAATTTTCCTCAAGCTCAAGGACATGCATGCATGCAAGCGGGCCCCACGAAGGTTTAAATATGAGATTTGCTGGGAACGGGATCCAGAGCTAGCAGGTGTAGTGGGGCAAGGCTGGACACGGAACTCCAGTGATTCGGTAGTGGAGATGCGCGACAAAATGACCAACCTCGCAGGCGATCTATCACATTGGGATCGCGTCCATTTTGGCAATGTCAGACAGCAGATTCGCCAGCTGCAAGGACAGCTACAGGAGATGCGCAATTCCCGAGGAAGATCCGGTCCAGCATTGGCAGAATTAAAAATTGTTGATCACCTGGTGGAGTTATATCACCGCGAGGAAATTCTTTGGAGGCAGAGGGCGAGGATCGAATGGCTAATGCATGGTGACAAAAACACTTACTTTTTCCACCTACGCGAGAGCCGCCGCAGAAAGAAAAATCAAATAAAATCTCTCCAACGGCATGATGGGCAAGTGACAGAGGATAGAGCAGAGATGGAAATAATGGCTACTGATTTTTATAAAGAGCTGTATACATCCCAGGGGGTCAATGAGATGGAAAGGGTTCTTGAGACCGTTCCTAGAAAGGTGACCACGGCGATGAACGAAATTTTGAACGCCCCATACAGCGCTAGGGAGGTCAAAACAGCTCTTTTTCAAATGTTTCCGACCAAGGCACCCGGTACAGATGGGTTCCCGGCACATTTCTTTCAGCGGCATTGGGATGTATGTGGCGAGGAAGTTACCAATGTGGTCTTGAAAATAGTGGAAGGGAACGAGTCTGCCGAGTGTATTAATGAGACCGTTCTAGTGCTGATTCCTAAGGTAAAAAACCCCACCCTTTTGTCCCAATTTCGTCCAATAAGTCTATGCAATGTACTCTACAAAATTGCATCGAAGGTTATTTCCAATCGCCTCAAGCTGGTTTTACCTGACATTATCTCTGAGGAACAATTAGCATTTGTGCCTGACAGAATGATAACTGACAACATCATCACGGCATATGAATGTCTCCATTTTATGAAGCGGAATAGGACGAAGGAAAACCGGTCATGTGCTCTTAAGCTTGATATGATGAAGGCCTATGACAGAGTTGAATGGCCCTACCTGAAAGCAATGATGTTAAAGTTGGGCTTTACAGAAAACTGGGTAAGCATTGTCATGAGTTTGGTCACCACAGTTAATTTCTCCGTTATGTTTAATGGTCAAAAACTGGACATGTTCAAACCATCACGAGGAATCAGACAGGGGGACCCAATATCCCCGTACTTGTTCTTGATAGCAGCAGAGGGCCTGTCGTGCCTTTTAAAATCGAGAAGTGAGTCATCCAATTTGGAGGGGGTGAAGGTGGCACTAATGGCACCACCGGTAAACCGTCTCTTATTCACTGATGACAGCCTGCTGTTTTTCAAGGCAAATAGTATGGGAGCTACTGAGGTCAACCAGGTACTGGATACCTACTGCCAAGCTACTGGCCAGAGAATCAACCATGCCAAGTCATCTATTTTCTTCAGCAAGGGGGTGCCAGAAAGTATACGTGAAGAAGTCAAGGAACTTCTGAATGTACCCATTGAAACACTAAATGAAAAGTACCTTGGTATGCCATCGGATATAGGAAGTAATAAAAATGGTGCGTTCAAGTATTTAAAGGACAGATTTGTGGAGCAAAGTTCAAGGTTGGATTGAGAACACAATGTCTTCAGCAGGTAAAGAGGTACTGGTGAAATCAGTTGCCCAGGCAGTACCAGTTTATTCCATGTCCTGTTTCAAGCTACCACGGGGTCGGTGTGAACACCTGAACAAGCTTATAAGAAGATTCTGGTGGGGAAGTAAGGAAGGAAAACGAAAGCCACACTGGGTTTCGTGGAAGGATATGACCCAACCGAAAAGCATGGGGGCACTGGGTTTCAAGGATTTTGAGTTGTTTAATCTTGCAATGCTAGCTCGGCAGGCATGGCGACTACTACAAAATCCAAACAGTCTATGTGCGCGTTTGCTCAGGAGTGTATATTACCCAAACAGCTCAATCCTAGACGCCCCCCTTGGCAGCAACCCTAGCCAGATCTGGAGAGCAATCTGCGAGGGAAGGGACACACTACAGCAAGGCCTGATCCGCCGTATCGGCAGTGGAGCTGGGACTGCCATTTGGGCCGATAATTGGCTGCCAAGACCAGAGATGATGAAGCCCTATGGCTGTATAAGCAATAATCCTCCTGTCCTTGTTTCGGAACTGATAGATGCCACCTCCGCGTCATGGAATAGACAGAGGGTGCGGCTTGTTTCTGGCCAATGGATGCTGAAATCATATTGCGCAACCCACTATGCACGAGCAATGTGGAAGACTTTTGGGGCTGGGCTTATGAAAAGAACGGAATCTTCTCCGTAAAGTCAGCATACCGAATGCTTGTCAGTACACAGCAACGGCGAGAGGCTTGGTTAGAAAACCGGGCAGGTCCTTCTAGCTCGGTCAGAGAGGAAGGGGAATGGAAGAAGCTGTGGAAAATCAAGGTGCCGGGAAAGCTCAGAATGTTCTTATGGAGGCTATCGAAACAATCAATACCAACAAATGATGTTCGTGCACATCGGCACATGGCAAGTTCGAGCGCATGCAATATGTGTGGATCGCCCGATTCATGGAGGCATTCCCTGTTGGAATGTACGATGGCCAGATGTACTTGGGCCCTGGTAGATGAGGAAATGGCACAAGCTATGGCAACAACTACAGAGCCGGACGCAAAAAATGGTTGTTTGTTCTCATGAACTCATTATCACATGCCCTCTTTGTGAAGCTGGCCGTCACCCTCTGGGCGATATGGGCGGCACGTCAGAAGGCCATCCACGAGGGGATATTTCAAAGCCCGAAGACTATCCATGGATTCATCAATAGATATATTGATGAGCTGAATATGCTGGCAGAACCCACACACACACTAAACCAGCGAACGGGCTCTCTTACTGTCACAAGTCAGAGACCAAAGGCGCCACCGGCGGGATACTAAAAAATTCATGTGGACGCAGCTTGTCGCAAGGGAGCTGGAGGCACAGCTGCAGCGGTGTGCAGAGACGCAAATGGGCTGTACTTGGGCAACTCGGTGCTAGTAATCGGGGGAGTGGATGATCCGGCAAGCTTGGAGACTATAGCATGCAGAGAAGCGCTTGCGTTGGCACAAGACTTACATCTGAACCAAATAGTGATCGCGTCAGATTCAAAAGGGGTGGTTGGTGCAATCAACATGGGAGCTAGAGGTGAAAATGGAGCAATCATAAGTGAGATCAATAGCTTAGCATCTTCTTTTACTTGTAATTTTTCTTTTGAGGGTCGTGCTGCAAACATTGAGGCACATAACTTAGCCAAGTTCGCTCTCTCGCTGGGGTTGGGCCGCCATGTTTGGTTAGGGCAACCCCATGACGTGAGACGTATCCCACTATCTGTGGATTTTGCTGAATAAAACTTGGTGATTTGCTAAAAAAAAAGTAACCTGTCAAGGTTCATAGCGACCAGGGCGCTGGGATTTTGCGTGTTCGATCACGTTACTTCGGTTTCTGTTCCGGTTATCGGTATAAAACCTCCTGCATGTTACCGGTGTCATCCACTAATTTTTTGACCCTGTTCCTCGCTCTCCACACAGATTTATTGTGAAAAAAATTCGTGTTTCGGTCTCCTGCTTTGAGCCAGTCAAATCTTGACCTTTGCAGCCACATTAGCTCCTCCCTATATAGAAGTTCGTTCATCTCATCTGTCACACGCCGTATCTCGTCTCGGTTAGCATTAAACCCATTAAGTGTCGCGTGAAGGGCGGCCAACCAGCCATGCCACGTGGTGCAAGCTGGTTGGCCACGGTGAGAAATCCTTTAGAATTTTTTTAGATGAAGGTGCGGATTATTTTTTAAATGTATTTTTTCTTTTTAGATGGAGGTGAGGACATTGGCGTTCGTTGGTAGGCTGTGGTGGTATTTTTTTTTTCTTTTTTCTTGTTTACTTCTTTTTTTAGATGAAGGTGAGGTTTTTTTTTTGAGATGTTGTTTTAGACAGAGGCGAGGACTCTATATTTTTTTAAATGAAAATATGCGCACAACTTTCTCTAAGCGGCACCATAGGTGGCGCCCCAATCACTAGTTCATGTTAAGGAGTTCCTCTAGCTGAGTCTGAGACTATTCGAGTCGTCTGGTCACACTTCCAAATTTTTCGCTACTCCAAACATGTAACACATCCATCAGGGAGCCAAGTCCACTGTGTATGCGACCAAGATGCACCTTTCCACCGGCTTCAGCCCATGCATTTTGTACTTTCTCTGGGAGGCTGGGCTCTCGTTCCCACATGATCTCATATCAGCGCTGTCGCGGCCGCTGTTGTTGCAGTACTTCGCCTTCGCATAGGAGTACAATGGGACTGTCTGATTAGAACATGGCGATACCTTATGCACAACTCTTGATTCAGAAAAAAATGTTCCTCCATCTATTATCAGCAACCATACGGTCCAAACGGACTTTAACATTGTGTCTTCCACGACATTTGTTATCAAATGTAAAAGGTAGTCCTGAGAACCCCAAATCAATCAGACCGCACATCTCAAGAGTATCTCAAAAAGCAAGCATTTGACCTTCGCTGCGTTGCGAAGTAGAAAAGTGCTCAAAAGACCACATGGCTTCATTAAAATCCCCCAAGACACACAAAGGAAGATCTGATTGGGCTTTTAATGTTTGCATAAAGAGACCACATGTGATGACGATTTTCCACTCTCGGCTCTCCATACACACAGGTGAGACGCCAAAGACGGGCTCCTTCAGACACACACACATAAACATCAATATACCTCTCATTAACATCCTTTATTTCAACGTGCATTAGGTCGTTCCAAAACAACCCTAGACCACCACTGAGACCATCTCTATCAAAACCGGCAAAACTATTCAGAGCTAATCTTCCTCGAAGACAATGGACTTTTTCTGCTTTTTGCCTAGTTTCACAAAGAAAAATAAAACTCACTCCGACAGCCTTTGAGAGCGCTACCAGGTCATGAACTATCGATTTATTACCCACTCCTCGACAATTTCAGCTGAGGAGACTCATTGCTCTTGATGGGGCGCCACACTTGGCCCCGTCAGTTCGCCAGCGGCCCCATGGCTGGTCGCCTCCTTTTCCTCCAAGCTTATAATGTGCTATGATATACAGGATAAATGTGTAGGTGTGGTTTACAAGATGAAATATGGTGACTACAAAAAGAAATCCACTAGTTTGTTGCCTCATATGTCGATTAGATTGAATAGATGGCAGAGGTGGTACAAAAAGTTTGTCATGTAAGATGAAAATATGTGTTGTCTTGTTACTAATAAGCTTAACAAGCTACTCGTGAAACTCATTAGCTCGTTCGTTAAGCTCGTTAAGCTTAACGAGTTGAAATCAATGATTGACTCTGTTCATTAAGAAGCGAGCTACGAGCTTAACGAACCGAACTATCGAGCGCTCATTAAGCTCGCGAGCTACAAGCTTTTGGTCCAGCCCTAGCCGCGGCCTGCTCCTCTTCCTGATGCCGTGTATACCTTTTCCCCGGAACTGAAACTGCATCAGACATGGGTAGGTCCAAGTCTCCATATGAAGCAGTGTATTTAACAATGCCATGCAGTGCTGGTATAATAGTTGCTGATCCTTCCTCCGCACCTTCCTTCTGATGATCGGCTATCACCTCCGACTCCTCCTTGTCTCAGCAATGAGAGCGCGTGCGTCAGGGATTGACACCATTGGTCCCGCAGATTCCCCGTCCACCGGCTTTGGGCGGGCAGCTTCTGCAAGGGGAGCCCCATGATCGCGTCCACCGGTTTTGGGGTTCACTTTTGGCACCTCCAGTGTGATCTCTGGCGTGGACGCAGACGTCGACATTGCTGCAGGTCGTAGCGTCGGCTTGTAGCTTTGTGTGGTCTACAAGATGACGAAATTCAGGGTGCGTTCCACCATGAGCCCCGTCCCCGATGTCTGTATATGGCGAGGCCCTCGTGTCTGGTTCCTTGTGGGAAGGCGTAGGGTTTTCGTCGGAGAAGGACTCTGTCCACCATGCCGGCGTGGAGCCCCCCTACATCATCTTACCGATCCGATCCAACTCATGGTCACCAGGGGCACAGAGACCCAACAAAAGCGGGGCGGACATCGCCGCAACAAATCCATAGTGCGCCCGAGGGCAGCACATAGTGCGTCCATAGAGCGTAGTGGGGACAATTCCGGGCCCTGGCCCCCCTTCCAAGAGGAAAATTTACCAAATACACTTACTTATCTGCTAATTGCTATACTAATCGTCCGGCGTCTCTGATCATCCTAGCCTTTTCTATGCCATATACACTCATTTGGCCCCTCCTAATATTTGATTCACGCTCCGCCACTGCGTCCGAGGGCAGCACATGGAAACAGCACCAGCGTACTGTTCCGGGATCCGTTGGGCTCCAGATAAAGAAAGAGAAGACGAGTCCATGATCCATCAGCACAATGGGCTTGGGTCCTTATTGGGGTTGTAATGTAAAATGTGCATTTCTTATTTTTATTGTTAAAAAACCACATGTTTTTTTTTTTTTGCATTTTCCTCTCTTTTTTAGCAAAAAAGAGGAGAATTGTGCTGTATAAATCAAAGTTATCATGAATGAAAAAAACGATGAATGCCTCTTTTTCATATAAAATCAGCCGTTGTAGCTAGGGGGTATATATATTGTAGTAAGGTACAAAAGGAAATACTACAAGAGAGGGACGTAATACATGAATGTCAAGATACAGTAAAAAAAGACAGTAGAGTACAACTAGCTACTCCCTCCGTCCATTTTGTGCTAAATACACCCATCTGAAGGACAAGCTTTTTCGGACGTAGGGAGTACTATAACTCTTCAAAACGGGCCGTTCTTATTCTCTGCGAGCTGGCCTCGCAGGTCCTCCATCAACTTGGTATCACGCCAGTCACTCCTATTCAGCATAAATTCCTTGAGGCTTGGCAGATGTGGAAACCCACAGAACAACCCAACACTGGGACTGCTCCTCAGTTTAGAATACTGTAGCAACTCAAGCTTAGGGGTTGCTCCTTCTTCAAATCCCACCAACTTGAGGTCTCCTATGCAATCCAACTGCAGCACCTTCAGGCTCGGGAATGCCTCCTGACAGAAACTTAAACGGACCTCTTCACCAACGAACGAGTTATCCAATAGACGTAGGGTGGCCAGGTTTGGTAGACTCCCAAGGACTTGTATGGCCGCATCATGCTCCGATATCCTCGACCCATCTAGCTTCAGCTTCACAACATTTTTCAGCCCCTGGATCCACTCCGGCAGCTTAACCAGGTTGCCTATCAACTTGAGGCTCTGCAGGTTTTTTGGAGGTGAGGACAGGCCATCCAAGCAGACTGATAAACCTGTCTCTCCATGTGATTGCAGTGACAATGACTCCAGGCTGTTGAGACGAGAAATTGCTGAACACAACTCTTGACCATTTCTCTTGTTGATGCCTGTCAATCCTAACTTGCGTATCCGGGTGAGCTTTTTTATATCTTGTAGAACAGCCTTCCCCACTGAGAAGTCCACAGTACGCAGTGTGTGCAGGGCCTTCAGTTTCCAAATTCCCCTTGGCACTTCAACACCACCTGGATTTCGTCCCGCCACAAAATATGGTAATATGTTGCAACAGAACATAGTGCATATATCACGCCTGTTAAGTTGTGCACTATCATCAAGATCGAGTTCATTTTCTAGGATCCTCCGTGTACAACATGCCACACAACAATACGCTGAACACAGAGGCAACATCAGAGACTGCTTATCTGCATCTATATGACTACCTGCATCTCCTGTGCCACTAGCAAGAATGTGTTCCATCTTCTCAAGCTTGATGATGGTCCTTGGTAGTTTTATTATGCTTGTACCTGAAATATCTAATGTGTGGAGCTGTCTCAGGTTCCCCAATGAATTTGGCAGGTGAAATATTGTATGATGTCCTCTTAGGGAAAGATATCTAAGATGTACAAGCTTCCCAATGTGCTGAAGGTGATGATCAACTAGATCCCACTCGCCTTCCAAATCCAGCACTCGTAGCAACCTCATCTTATCAGAAATGTAAAATGGCCTCCAATTTCCAAACACTGTCAGTGATCGTACACGGGACAAGTCTACTATATTCTCAAACTCACACTGATCCCCCTTCCAATTGCTGCTTACAGCAAGATGACGCACCATGCCTTGGTTATTTAAGCTGCAACCTTCCTCCAATGTGAATGCAAGATTTTCCTCCATAGCCTTTGAGATGGCAATTTCACGAATGAGATCATGGACATGGCAGGAGTCAATTCCTTTCCTACTATGAATTGACTGTTGAGATGGCAGGATCATGCTCCTGCTTAAAAGTTCCATGAAGTAACACTCCAATACTTCCTCCACTGACTTGCCACGCACCTCACTTGAGTAACTCTCTGCAATCCAACGACGCACTAAGCGTCTCCGTGCAATCTTCTGGTCTTCTGGAAAGATGGCCAGATACAAGAAACAAGCCTTGAGGTAATAGGGTAAACCATCATAGCTTTTCATAAGGACTGCTTTTATGATCTCAAGTTCTGGATTCATCTCCAACTCAGCACTGATATGCTCATTCAATTTTCTCCATTCAAAAGCAGTTTTTGGTTGGCTTGCCAAGAAGCCACCTATGGTGACTAGTGCAAGGGGAAGTCCTTTGCACTTCTTCAATATCAGTTTTGCTTGTTCAACCAACTCCGGATATTGCTCATCCAAATTTATGGTCTCCTTAAATACCTGAAATCCATATCAATCATGTCATTTAGCACTACAAGAAATCATATAAGTACTCCTTTTTCACTTAGTACATCATCACTTTTCTTCCTAAAAATATTACCCTCCCACCTAGAAATGTACGCATGGTGCAATGGTGATTTACTTCATGCAATCCTACTCTGTAATTGGGGCTTTCGTCAATATAAAGCCAGACAACATGCCTACTATCTTAAAAAAACAACCCACTGAAAACAACTTTTTTCTTTGAACAAACCAAAAACTCCTTCAAAATCAAAATTCTGAATGTAAAAATAAATGTAATATATTCGAGAGAAACTAAATGTAACAACTCATATGACCTGCTGTATTTTCTCTATATTTGTCAACTGCATTTGCAGGATTCAAAACCTGCCTTAGCCTTCTTAGTGGTACGTCTGCAGCGCTTGAATTTCAAAGGAGCTTCATATGAAACATTTTCGTTTATACATATGCATGCCCAAGCATGCCAATGTTTTGGATGATATACTTGAGCTTGTCAGCCATTTACGAGTTTCAAAGACAAGATTTTTTTCGCTTCTAATCAGATGTATTGCCCGGTTACTACAATTCTTAGGTCTGATCAAATAGATTATCTCATTATATATCCATATGATATTCTGTCCCATCAGCACTCTTGTAGTAAACTAGGAATATATGTTGTTTGATAGAGGTTAATAGCGGTGTTGCCATGCTACAAGCAGAATGTTTTAACATTATAAATAATCATACTGTAGGACCCTTGTTTCTCTGTTCAATAAAAGCGAAGTTCGGTTAAAGATTCTTTCAATTCATGTATTGTTAGCATGGCAGGAGATACGAAAATATGCTCGACTTCAAGAAATGAAAATATCAGGATGCTCCAAATTATCAATTTGTACTTTAAAGATGTATGGTTTCCTTTTATGTAAATATATAAATATAATATAGTTTATTATAACATATACTATTTATAGATTTTCTATAAACTCCCATATCAATGCGAGAAAAAGAAGAACCGCGAACCATCTAAATTCAAATCTGGATTAAGAGAGTGGCTTGATTTAAAGAGGACTGAGCCAAATACGGCCGATGAGACACTGAGTAAAGTTTCTTACAAGTAGATCGCATATTCTTCCATGATTACTGAAGCATGTGTTTTTATTGCGGTAGATCCGAGTGGATGAAAATTTTGAGACAGTATCCACAAGAAAAGGGATGGACCTTTGTTTGCACTTCTACTGTCTGACTTCTTTGCTGTTCGCTAGCGAAACCTGGATATCCTACTTCACTTTGACAGCTACAAAATGTACAAATAATTTGGTTGGGCCTAACTATAACTATACAAATTATCATGTCTCCACCTTATTGTAATCGTAGTTTATGTACCAAAGCTTTTTGTATTTATATGTACTCCCTCTGTAAAGAAATATAAGATAGTGATCTAAACGCTCTTATATTTCTTTACAGAGGGAGTATTATTCTAGCTATTGCATAAGATTTCAAACGAATGGCAATTCCAATTTTCTAGTGGACATAAAGATATTGTTTGTGAAGTTTAAAGTAGTTTAGCATTCGCTGAAATAAAAAAAATTGGCCCTTCAAAAAAGAAATAAACAAATTGACAACATTTATTCCATAAATGTAATATAAATAAGAGGGAGAAGCATTGAGTATGACATTGCTCCATTTGTACCTTTTTGGTGAAAAGAGCACATGCGTCATTAGGGCCCAGATGGTTGAGCCTGTATATGTTTCTTTTATTCCTTGAGCACTGCTTGGCGATATTCTCTTCCCTTGTGGTGACTATTACGCAGCTTGCTGCAGTTTCTGGCAAATACTCTTTTATAGCATCCCACTCTACTCTGGACCACAGATCATCAAGAACAAGCAAATATCTCTTTCCTTCTAAACATTTCCTCAAATCTGTCTCATTTTTATCTTCATTCTTATCTCTGAATTGCATAATTAAACTCTCCAGGAGTGTTGCTGAGTTGAAAGGGCGCATGACTGTGACACAAGCACGCTTATCAAACATGCTACTGATCTCTTGGCTTTGATAAATATCTGTCACTAGTGTTGTTTTTCCAATACCACCCATTCCCCACAAGGAAATCACATGAAAATGCTGGAGATCTTTATTTGAGATTAGTTTGATGATTTCCACTTTTTCATTCCCTCTCCCGATGAGACAAGATTCCTCTAGAGTAGTCATTGTCTCCGTGCGAGTGAGGATGTTCTTGTGTGTAGAGTTGTTAACACCAGTAGAGACTACGTATGAGACGGATCCTTTTTCTGCTGAATTCCTTCCCTCCTGATATACCTAAATACAAGCACACAATTAGCTTGAACATGCAAAATATCAAGCAAAAATATTACGGAAAATAAGATAGGTTTACACATAAAACATGTACTAGGAATTTTCATCAGTGACACTGTTAAGAGTTCCAATGGTTGGAACCTTTCCAAAATTCATGAAACAATTAGAGGATGATGATAGTATATAATGATCCCTTTGCCAGATTAATTTTTTTGACCATTCATTAGTTGTTAGTCACAATATATGTCGGAACTTTTTGGGGGAACTTCATACTTTGCTTGCTTTCATTTGGTGTCTGAAGAAGATAGAGAGAATATAATTTATGGAAGTATCTACTGACCAGTGAACGCTAGTTAAGTATAGGAATCCAAATAAATCCATGCAAGAGTTGATGGCTTGAGCTAGAAAATGAATGGAGTATATGAGGTGTAGATGTAACCAATCGTATTACCTGCATGTTCATTGGATCTAAGGCAGAGGACATGCAACTAGGTGATGGTGAAGGGATGTGGAGGTGTAGAAACATCAGATGTAGTAATTTTTGCACATTTGCCTTGATACATTAAGGTTACTATATATCTCAGATGTAGCATAAGTGCAATGTATATCAATCATACAAATTCTTTCTCATTAAGAAGAGGAAATATATAATTAATTTTTAACTAAATTATGTAGAATGGTTATTAACCTACAACTTTCATGACAACACATGTTCAAGTCTAGTTAATTTATGAAAGAAGTATGTGGTTGCTGACAATGGCCCCTAGAAAAATATAAGAAGCCAAATAACTCCATGCAAGAGTTGAGGACTTGAGCATGAAGTTGTAACCAATACAAATCGAGTATGAAGTTGTAACCACAACAAATGGAGTATGAAGTTGTAACCACTAGAATTATTTGCATGATCAATATTGAATCTAAGGCTAGCTAAGGGCCTAAGGCAGAGGACAAGCAACCCGATGATGGGGAAGGGAGGGTGGTGTAGAAACAGCAAATGAGGTCAATTTTGCACATAGGCTTTGATACATTATTATTTAATTAAACTATGTAAGTGAAATGTATAGAGGGAACGGTGATGAACCTAAAACTTTCATCACAACACAAGTCCAAGTCTAGTTATTTATGTAAACCAGTGGTTGAGACAGTGAACCAAGAAAAAAACAAGTGTAGAGTTAATTAGAAAATTGTGAGGACTTAAAAATTTACCTTACTGTAGAAAGCATAAAGAGACTCATCAGCAAATAACTTCTTATGCACTAAAGCTTCATCCTCTGCTCCTATGCATAAGCATGCAACTTCAACTTGCTCGGTGCACACTATGATTCGGCTTCCTTTATTGTTGTTGTTTGGGAAACATGTTTTAATGCAATCCCACTCTTCAATCTTGTGTATGTCATTGAGTACAATAAGGTAACTCTTGTCATTCAAATATCTCTTGAACTCACAAGCCAAACCATCTTCTTTTGTCGTCGCCATCATCTTCAAAACTTGGGCCCCAATAGTTGTTTTCCCTTCCTCTCCTGTCTTTTGAAGAGAATTAACACAGATTTGCCTAACAATGCTTCGAATGAAGTCTGTCTGACTGAAAGGACACATCAATGTGATCCAAGCACAACAATCAAAATTGTTGTGTATCATGGGATCTTCATAAGCACTTTTGATGATGGATATCTCCCCCAGATCAGTGCTACTTGTGCCCCACAACGCTATCACTTGAAGTGCATTATCCTTGTAATTGATCAACTCAACAAGATCCATTTTTGCTTTATGCCGCCGCAGCCTTGCATGATAGGCGGCAGACATCGTCGCGCTGGACATGATAGGCTGCCCAACAGCAGAGGTAGGCTTGGAGCTAGAGCCCTTGATGAGGTGGTACCGTTGGTTCCTCTGGCTGACCTCCTCCACCTCAGCTCTGAGGTCCTTCATCTGGTTTGCCACATAACGACGTGCTAGCACCTTGCGAGAGAGAGACACCACCAAGACTGCTTCTCCAAACGGACAGCAATATCCAGGAGGCAGTCCTCGACAGAGTAGGACACGTCGCGGACTTGTTTCACCCAAGTCTTGACCACCTTATTGTCGTCTCGCTCGTCGTGTGCAGCCATGAGGAATGACTGCATCATCTCGAGCTCACCCCTGATGAAGGAATGGTCACGCTGGACACCAAGCTGCAGAGCCACCTCCTGGGCCACAGCCGACTGGGCGTAGTTGAGCGCCCCGCTCAACACGGACTTGCCGATGCTGATGGCCGTCCCCTCCATTTTACTGGATGTTTCTGTAGATCAATTCAACTAGTTTTTACGGATAGAGGCTGTACTGCAAAAAAAATCAGTTGGAGCAATCAATGGCTGGGCTTGAGCTAAATCTGAAGAGGCAAATAACAGAGAGGAAACAGAGCATATACTACCTGGTGGTGTTGTGGACGGCAGCTTCGTGAGCGACCAAAATGGGGTTGATATCCAAGAGCGTGAGCGCAGCCTCGACGCCAAGCGACTGAACTTGAGAGATCTGCAAAATGGCAAACCAGAAAGATAATTTAGAATTGACAAACTAATTAGCAAATGGCCACTAGAGCAGAGTAATAAGAAGGATAATTTACGATTCACAAACTACAATTAGCAGATGGCCAAATGTTCCAGTTATTCAGAGGGTGTGATAGATCCAGCACCAGAGCAGACTAATAATAAGAAGAAGAAAGACAAAAGAAATTACCACGAAGAAGGCCGCTGTGGCTTCAGATGGGGAAGGAAGCACGGTGGAGAAAGAGAGATAAAGCCGGGCCATGTAGTGCGAGCCTTTCCTTCTTGGCGGCGCATCCATCCTCCAGGGAAGACGAGGAGGGGGAAAGAACAAAGAAGCTTCTTTTCTTGTTGGCGCAGCAGCAGCATACATACGCATCTTCATAGTGGCTTGCTTCCTTGGTAAAGAGGGATTCTATACTTCCGGTCTAGTTGATGGCCTGGGGAAAGAGGGTTGAATGGATTGGGCTCGAATGGAGGGCAGCTCGGCAATGGCGGAGGAGGCGTGGAGCAGCAGCAAGAATCAGAATCGCCGGCGGCGGAGGGACGCCAGGGGGAAGAGTAGGGGGTGGAAAAACTCTACTTTTGGGGTCCGTCGGGCAACTGGGCTCCCTTTCTTCTCCGTTATGTAAAATGGGCTGGCCCTTCTAAATCGCGTGTTTTTTTTTGTGTGTGTAAAAGCACATGTTTATTTTATTTCCATTTGCCCTCTCTTTGTTTTCAAGAAGAAAGGGAGATTCCATTTCATAAAATAGGGCCATACTGATGAGTTGACCGACCTGGGTAGATCTAAAGTTTGATCTTACAAGATTTGCCGAGGAATGGCTCACCCTATTTCGAGATGGATGAATCTTTGCAAGCTTAGACTATCTTCCCGCGGCAAAATGCCTCTTTGCTTCTTGAACAATGCTCGAGTATCTATCTAGTCATATTCTTCCATGAGGCTAGCAGCGT
This sequence comes from Triticum aestivum, assembly GCF_018294505.1. NCBI lineage: Eukaryota > Viridiplantae > Streptophyta > Magnoliopsida > Poales > Poaceae > Triticum > Triticum aestivum. The sequence goes on from NC_057808.1 coordinate 41,440,457, forward strand.
TGACAAGGTTAAACTTTTTATCCAATCATGACTCGTATTGCTGTGACCGTATCTGCTTAAGAGCATCTCGAACGGACGCATAAAAATTCCGTGCCCAATAAAAGTTTTAGCACGCCACTGTAGCATTTTTAATGCGTCGGGACCAACATTGCTTTAGAGCATCTCCAACAGCCGCGCCAAACTAGCGCCGCGCCGCAAAATTGCCCGTTTTAGCGCGCGCGCAACCGGCATAGTTGCTCCAACGGGTGCGCAAAAACAGCGCGCGCGGCATATGTAGTTCAGCGCGGGGGCCGAAACTCAATCGCGCGCTGCTTATTTGCTGCGCCTGTCGTGGTACTAAGACTGACAGTAGAATAGGGGGGGGGTAAGTATGGAGAGGCAAGATCCTAGCTATGGCGAAGTTGTACACACGAGTTTTACGAGTTCAGGCCCTTCTCGGAAGAAGTAACAGCCCTACGTCTCGGAGCCCGGAGGCGGTCGACTGGATTATGTATGTGTGTGTTTACAGGTATGCCAACCCTTGTGCATGTGGGGGAGGGTGGCTTATATAGAGTGCGCCAGCACCCCCAGCCAGCCCACGTTACAAGGGATTTAAGGTACATCAAGAGGGGGGCGTTACCGGTAACGCTAGTAATAAAGAGACGTAATGACCATTAAAGCTATGATGTAATGTCCGACCGTTGCAGTGCGGAGTGGCTTTAGATCTTCTGGCGGTCGAGTGACAGTCTCCATGGTCGAGTGACTTCGAGTCTTCCGAGTGGAATGCCTCATGGTCGAGTGGATGATGACTCCTCTTCGAATGCTTCTGGTTTTAGGGTGAAGTCCTAGGGGAGGGTGTCTAGGTCAGGCCTATGACCCTACCCTAGGTACATGGCTTCATCATTAGCCCCCGAATGGTTCAGGGTTCGAGTGGAGAAGGAGTTGATAATCTCTCCGACTCAACTTTTGTGCTTCGGAAACGCCTTTTCCTGGGATTAAATGAACAATCATGATGACTTCAACTTCTTGTTCAGTCGCCTTGATCCATTCTTGGTTTCGTCGAGTGGACTTTTGCCGGAAAGCTTCGAGTGTTGATGCGGAGAAAATCTTTTGTCTGACAGGTTGTTCTGCTGCCCGCGGATCTCGCGGGATTCGAATTTTTGGGAAGCGCGCGGGGCGGAGGAGGTCGCAGCAATCAGGCTGGATAAGGCAGGGCCGCCTTGATTTCCGTGCCGCCTTTTTCGCCACGTATCGCTCGCGCGACTGTTGCGGGATTTGATAAGATCGCCCGGGCCCGCAAGTCAGTCACTCGGAAGCGACCTCATATAAGGCGTCGGTCCGGGGTTTTTGAACAGTGCGCATACATTCTTCCTCTTCCTTCTCTGTTCTCTCCACCGCATCCGCTCCTGCCCCGACGCCGCTGCTCCGTTCGAGCTCTGTCCACCGCGATGGGGAAGGATAAGACGGTGGCATTGGAGCGCGTGAAGAAGGCGACGGCGAAGGCGAAGGGGAAGAAGTCCAGCCGGGGCGGATCTTCCTCGAGGTCCGGTCTTCCGCGCGGCTGGATCCAGGGAGATTGGATCCGGTCGATGATTCGCCAGGACGACATCGACGATCTGGCCGAGGAGGGATTGATCCCCCACGGATCTGCGCGGCTCCCGGCGGACGAGACTGAGCCCCGACCGCATGAGGGTGAGTGTGTCCTCCTCGCCACCCACGTCGACCGCGAGTTTTCTTTGCCTCCCCATCCTTTTTTCCGAGCTTTCTTGAACTTCTTTGGGGCACAACTTCACCACTTTTCCCCCAACACCATCGTGTATCTTGCTGCTTTCGTGTCTCTGTGCGAAAATTTCTTGGGTTGTCGACCACACTGGGGCCTCTTCAAGCATTTTCACGTGTTGCTCCCAGTCGGTCAAAAAGGCCAATCCGAGTGACGAGAAGACAAAAGTGATCCAGATGTGTGGGGGTCTTGGAATTCAATTGAGGGGTAAGAGCTATTTCCCAGCCATAATCCTTCCCGAGTCAGTCTGAGGGTGGCAGTCGACCTGGTTTACTGCAAAGACCAGCCGACTCCAGGACAGTCGACTGGACTTCCTCCCTTTTCTATGGCTCGCGTGGAGAAGCCCTCCGCCTTGAAAGTGACCCCGGGGGAGAAAGCAGAGGTGAAGGTGATGGTTGAGCGAGTGGTCTACCTCATTCGTGAGGGCGTGACCGGTATGGATCTGCTGGAAGTCTTCCTCAGACGACGTATTCAGCCACTTCAGGCCCGTGACCATCCGATGTGGATGTATTCGGGCATTGAAGATTCCACTCGGGTGCATCCAGAAGAAGCCGACGAGGATACGGTGGAGAAGTGGTTGAGGGGTATCACTAGCAACAAAGATAACCCCAGGGGGGGCAGGCGAATCCCTCCACTCGACCAATCCTATGAACCAGACAAGGTCCAACTCTGAATTACCGAGTGTTATCTTGATTTATCATGCAACTATTTATGGTCCACCAACTGACTTTGTCTTGCTTGTTTTCTTCTAGGCCCTTACTGAGATGTATTCGATGCCCAACGGAGAGCAGGAGCAAGACCCGGAAGGGGAGGCAAGCGGAGGTGAAAGCGGCGAGTGGCATTCTGACGGTGAAGGGGACGAGGAGAGCGACGACCCGAGTGATGGAGAAGAGGTCGACTCACCTCCCCGCAGGGAAAGGCGATCTAAGCTCACCCACGATCCGGCGAGCGCCCGCGACAAGGCAACCGTTCAGACCGTGCAGTCGTCAAAGCATCCTCGGACGTCTTCACCGGCACCGACTGAAAAGGCTCCAAAGCAGTCCAAGGTTGTAGTGCAGAAGACTCAGAAGGCGCTGCCCAGAATCAAAATTGACATCCCTGTTGTCTCCGCGTAAGTATTCTGTCTTCAATTTTACCCGGAATTCTACGTTGTCTATTTTTCCTTGGTTTGACCGACTGAATCTTGAAACTAGCAGTGCCGCTACCTCTGGGGCCTCTGCTTACAAAAATGAGGACGAGGACATGGAAGATGCGGTCACCTCCAACCCAGGTATAATCTTTGCGATCTTGTCTTTGCTTTGTCGATTGAACTGTGATATAACCAATCGAGGATGAACTTTTGGCGACTGATCTTTTTACAGATCCTCTCAACATTATTGACCTCCCCGACGACGACGAGGACAATCCACAGAGGCCCTTGGGGAGAAGAAACAGGAAAACGTCCGCTGGCAAGACTCCTCAGTCGACGCCGGTGGCAGAACCGGTAATTCAGGACGCCGGTGATACCAATCGGACTTCTGTCTCTTTCGCCATACCGCTGTCGAGTGCTCAGCCTTCGGCGTCAGCCGCACAGACTCCCGCCGATCCACCCTCACTTTTTGCTGCACATCACGTCCCAGAGGACCAGGTGGGTGCTGCCAAAGAGGCTATACGCCAGGCGGGCATTATGATGGAGAAGATGAAGATGGTGCGGGAAGCCAGCCAAGCTGCTTATGATGCCAGCTCCGCTCTCCAGAGCAACGTCCAGGTTAGCAGATTGCCGACTGACTCTTTTGGCTTGTTCTGTTAGGATATGGTACCTGAAAACTTTCTTTCAAAGAATCTTTTCATCTGTCTGCGCTTCGCATCTGTACACCCACTGGGTGTTTTGATTTGCCACTGAGCAAATTCATACTTTGAGCTGACTATGTTGTTGTCGATTGAATCTTTGAACCAGTGGGGGCACGCTGAGTGCACCCACTGGGTGTAGTCCCTGAGACCATAGTTGACTGCGGGCAGTCGACTGTGGTATGAGAATCAGAATTTCCTCACTCGACCTGGATGGACCATGACGAGTGGAACCTGAACCAGTGGGAGCACGCTAAGTGCACCCACTGGGTGTAGTCCCCGAGACCGTGGTCGACTGCAGGCAGTCGACTATGGTCTGAGAGCAACTCTTTTTTTTACACTCAACCTGGACAGACCACGTCGAGTGGAATCTGGACCAGTGGGGGCACGCTAAGTGCACCCACTGGGTGTAGTCTGATACGTCCATTTTGCATCATGCTTTTATATCGATATTTATTGCATTATGGGCTGTTATTACACATTATGTCACAATACTCATGCCTATTCTCTCTTATTTTATAAGGTTTACATAAGGAGGGAGAATGCCGACAGCTGGAATTCTGGGCTGGAAAAGGAGCAAATATTAGAGACCTATTCTGCACAACTCCAAAAGTCCTGAAACTCCACGAAAGTTATTTTTGGAAATAATAAAAAATATTGAGCGGAAGAAATACGCCAGGGGGCCCCACCTGGCCACGAGGGTGGGGGGCGCGCCCCCTGCCTCGTGGGCCCCCTGTTGGCCCTCCGGTGGCCATCTTCTGCTATATGAAGTCTTTCGTCCGAAGAAAAATCATAAGCAAGCTTTCGGGACGAGACTCCGCCGCCACGAGGCGGAACCTTGGCGGAACCAATCTAGGGCTCCGGCAGCGCTGTTCTGCCGGGGACACTTCCCTCCGGGAGGGGGAAATCATCGCCATCGCCATCACCAACGCTCCTCTCATCGGGAGAGGGCAATCTCCATCAACATCTTCACCAGCACCATCTCCTCTCAAACCCTAGTTCATCTCTTGTATCCAATTCTTGTCTCCAAGTCTGAGATTGGTACCTGTAGGTTGCTAGTAGTGTTGATTACTCCTTGTAGTTGATGCTAGTTGGTTTACTTGGTGGAAGATCATATGTTCAGATCCTATATGCATATTAATACCCCTCTGATTATGAACATGAATATGCTTTGTGAGTAGTTACGTTTGTTCCTGAGGACATGGGAGAAGTCTTGCTATTAGTAGTCATGTGAATTTGGTATTCGTTCGATATTTTGATGAGATGTATGTTGTCTATTATCTAGTGGTGTTATGTGAACGTCAACTACATAACACTTCACCATTATTTGGGCCTAGAGGAAGGCATTGGGAAGTAATAAGTAGATGATGGGTTGCTAGAGTGACAGAAGCTTAAACCCTAGTTTATGCGTTGCTTCGTAAGGGGCTGATTTGGATCCATATGTTTCATGCTATGGTTAGGTTTACCTTAATACTTTTGTTGTAGTTGCGGATGCTTGCAATAGAGGTTAATCATAAGTGGGATGCTTGTTCAAGTAAGAACAGCACCCAAGCACCGGTCCACCCACATATCAAATTATCAAAGTACCGAACGCGAATCATATGAACGTGATGAAAACTAGCTTGACGATAATTCCCATGTGTCCTCGGGAGCGCTTTTCTCTATATAAGAGTTTGTCCAGGCTTGTCCTTTGCTACAAAAAGGATTGGGCCACCTTGCTGCACTTTATTTACTTTTGTTACTTGTTGCTTGTTACAAATTATCCTATCACAAAACTATCTGTTACCTATTATTTCAGTGCTTGCAGAGAATACCTTGCTGAAAACCGCTTATCATTTCCTTTTTCTCCTTGTTGGGTTCGACACTCTTACTTATCGAAAGGACTACGATAGATCCCCTATACTTGTGGGTCATCAAGACTCTTTTCTGGCGCCGTTGCCGGGGAGTGAAGCGCCTTTGGTAGGTGGAATTTGGTAAGGAAAAATTTATATAGTGTGCTGAAATTTACTGCCACTTGTTACTATGGAAAGTAATCCTCTGAGGGGCTTGTTCGGGGTATCTTCACCCCGACCAGTAGAGCAAAGAGTTGCTCCTCAACCTACTAAACCTACTGAAAATGAAAATTTCCACTTTGAGATTCCTTCGGGTATGTTAGAAAAACTGCTATCTAATCCTTTTGCAGGAGATGGAACAAAGCATCCTGATGAGCACCTAATATATGTGGATGAAGTTTGTGGATTATTTAAGCTTGCAGGTATACCCGGTGATTTTATTAAGAAGAAGGTCTTCCCTTTATCTTTGAAGGAAGATGCATTGACATGGTATAGGCTATGTGATGATACGGGATTATGGAACTACAAACGGTTGAAATTGGAATTTCATCAGAAATTTTATCCTATGCATCTTGTTCATCGTGATCGCAATTATATATTATAATTTTTGGCCTCGCGAAGGAGAAAGCATCGCTCAAGCTTGGGGGAGGCTTAAATCAATGTTATATTCATGCCCCAATCATGAACTCCCAAGAGAAATAATTATTCAAAGTTTTTATGCTCGGCTTTCTGATAACAATCACACCATGCTCGATACTTCTTGTGCTGGCTCTTTTATGATGAAGACTATTGAATTCAAATGGGATTTATTGGATAGAATTAAACGCAAATCTGAAGATTGGGATCTCGACGAAGGTAAGGAGTCAGGTATGGCACCTAAGTTTGATTGTGTTAAATCTTTTATGGATACCAATGTTTTCCGTAAATTTAGCACTAAATATGGACTTGACTCTGAGATAGTAGCTTCTTTCTGTGAATCTTTTGCCACTTATGTTGATCTCCCCAAGGAGAAGTGGTTTAAATATCATCCTCCCATAGAAGTAAAAGTAGCTGCACCTATTAAAGTTGAAGAAAAGACTATCACTTATAATGATCCTATTGTTCCTACTTCTTATGTTGAGAAACCACCTTTCCCTGTTAGGATAAAGGATCATGCTAAAGCTTCAACTGTGGTCCGTAAAAGCAGTATTAGAACTTATACACCTCCTGAGCAAATCAAAGTTGAACCTAATGTTGCTATTGTTAAAGATCTCTTGTCTGATAATATCGATGGGCATGTTATTCCTTTCCGTGATGAAACTGCTAGAATTGCTAAACCTTGTGCTAAAGATAAACATAGACCTGTGGTAGGCATGCCCGATATTCTGTTAAAATAGGAGATCATTGTTATCATGGCTTATGTGACATGGGTGCTAGTGCTAGTGCAATACCTATTGACTTATACAAAGAAATTAAGCATGATATTGCACCTGCTGAGTTAGAAGATATTGATGTCACAATTAAACTTGCCAATAGAGATACCATTTCACCAATGGGAATTGTTAGAGATGTTGAAGTCTTGTGTGGGAAAACTAAATATCCTGCTGATTTTCTTGTTCTTGGTTCCCCACAAGATAGCTTTTGTCCCATTATATTTGGTAGACCCTTCTTGAACACTGTTAATGCTAAGATAGACTGCGAAAAGGATGTTGTTACTATTGGTTTGGGTGATATGTCTCATGAGTTTAATTTCTCTAAATTTCGTAGACAACACCGTGAAGAGGAATTTCCTAGTAAGGATGAAATTATTGGTCTTGCTTCCATTGCCGTGCCTCCTAGTGATCCTTTAGTACAATATTTGCTAGACCATGAAAATGATATGTTTATGAATGAAAGAAGGGAAATAGATGAAGTATTCTTTAAACAGGAACCCATCCTGAAACACAATTTGCCTGTTGAAATCCTAGGGGATCCTTCTCCACCCAAGGGTGATCCCGTGTTTGAGCTTAAACCGTTGACTGATACTCTTAAATATGCTTATCTTGATGAGAAAAAGATATATCCTGTTATATTAGTGCTAAACTTTCAGAGCATGAAGAAGAGAGATTATTGAAAACTCTGAAGAAGCACCGTGCTACTATTGGATATACTCTTGATGATCTTAAGGGCATTAGTCCCACTCTATGTCAACATAAAATAAATTTGGAGGAAGATGCCAAACTAGTTCGTGATCATCAACGATGGCTGAATCCTAAGATGAAGTGGTAAGAAAGGAAATACTAAAGCTTCTAGAGGCAGGTATAATTTATCCCGTTGCTGATAGTCAGTGGGTAAGTCTTGTCCATTGTGTCCCTAAGAAGGGAGGTATTACCGTCGTTCCTAATGATAAAGATGAGTTGATCCCACAAAGAATTATTACAGGTTATAGGATGGTAATTGATTTCTGCAAATTAAATAAGTCTACTAAAAAGATCATTACCCCTTACCTTTTATTGATCAAATGCTAGAAAGATTATCCAAACATACACATTTTTGCTTTCTAGATGGTTATTCTGGTTTCTCTCAAATACCTGTGTTAGCCAGTGATCAATCAAAGACTACTTTTACTTGCCCTTTTGGTACTTTTGCTTATAGACGTATGCCTTTTGGTTTATGTAATGCACCTGCTACCTTTCAAAGATGCATGATGGCTATATTCTCCGACTTTTGTGAAAAGATTTGTGAGGTTTTCATGGATGATTTTTCCGTCTATGGATCCTCTTTTGATGATTGCTTGAGCAACCTTGATCGAGTTTTGCAGAGATGTGAAGAAACTAATCTTGTCCTGAATTGGGAAAAGTGCCACTTTATGGTTAATGAAGGTATTGTCTTGGGGCATAAAGTTTCTGAAAGAGGTATTGAGGTTGATAAAGCCAAGGTTGATGCTATTGAAAAGATGCCATGTCCTAAGGACATCAAAGGTATAAGAAGTTTCCTTGGTCACGCCGGATTTTATAGGAGGTTCATTAAGGACTTCTCAAAAATTTCTCGGCCTCTGACTAATTTATTACAAAAAGATATACCATTTGTCTTTGATGATGATTGTGTAGAAGCATTTGAAATACTTAAGAAAGCATTGATTTCTGCACCTATTGTTTAGCCACCTGACTGGAATTTACCCTTTGAAATTATGTGTGATGCTAGTGATCATGCTGTAGGTGCTGTTCTAGGGCAAAGAGTTGATAAGAAATTAAATGTTATTCAATATGCTAGTAAAACTCTAGACAATGCTCAAAGAAATTATGCTACTACTGAAAATGAATTCTTAGCAGTCGTATTTGCTTGTGATAAGTTCAGACCTTATATTGTTGATTCTAAAGTAACTATTCACATGGATCATGCTGCTATTAAATATCTTATGGAAAAGAAAGATGCTAAACCTAGACTTATTAGATGGGTTCTCTTGCTACAAGAATTTGATTTGCATATTGTTGGTAGAAAGGGAGCTGAGAACCCCGTTGCAGACAACTTGTCTAGGTTAGAAAATGTTCTTGATGACCCACTACCTATTGATGATAGCTTTCCGGATGAGCAACTAAATGTCATAAATGCTTCTCGACTGCTCCATGGTATGCTCATTATGCTAATTACATCGTTGCTAAATTCATACCACCTAGTTTCACATACCAGCAAAAGAAAAAGTTTTTCTATGATTTGAGACATTACTTTTGGGATGACCCACATCTTTATAAAGAAGGAGTAGATGGTGTTATTAGACGTTGTGTACCTGAGCATGAACAGGAACAGATCCTACGCTGGAGATAGAACTGCACATAAGGTATTGCAATCCGGTTTTTATTGGCCTACTCTCTTCAAGGATGCCCGTAAGTTTGTTTTATCTTGTGATGAATGTCAAAGAATTGGTAATATTAGTAGACGTCAAGAAATGCCTATGAATTATTCACTTGTTATTGAACCATTTGATGTTTGGGGCTTTGATTATATGGGACCTTTTCCTGCCTCTAATGGTTACACACATATTTTAGTTGATGTTGATTACGTTACTATGTGGGTAGAAGCTATTCCAACTAGTAGTGCTGATCATAACACTTCTATTAAGATGATTAAAGAAGTTATTTTTCCGAGGTTTGGAGTCCCTAGATATTTAATGACTGATGGTGGTTCACATTTTATTCATGGTGCTTTCCGTAAAATGCTTGCTAAGTATGATGTTAATCATAGAATTGCATCTCCTTATCACCCGCAGTCTAGTGGTCAAGTAGAATTGAGTAATAGAGAGCTCAAATTAATTTTGCAAAAGACTGTTAATAGATCTAGAAAGAATTGGTCCAAGAAACTTGATGATGCATTATGGGCCTATAGAACTGCATATAAAAATCCTATGGGTATGTCTCCGTATAAAATGGTTTATGGAAAAGCATGTCACTTACCTCTCGAACTAGAACATAAGGCTTATTGGGCTATTAAAGAGCTCAACTATGATTTCAAACTTGCCGGTGAGAAGAGGTTATTTGACATTAGCTCACTTGATGAATGGAGAACCCAAGCCTACGAAAATGCCAAGTTGTTTAAAGAAAAAGTTAAAAGATGGCATGACAAAAGGATACAAAAGCGTGAGTTTAATGTAGGTGATTATGTATTGCTATACAACTCTCATTTAAGATTTTTTGTAGGAAAACTTCTCTCTAAATGGGAAGGTCCTTACGTTATCGAGGAGGTCTATCGTTCCGGTGCCATAAAAATCAACAACTTCGAAGGCACAAATCCGAAGGTGGTGAACGGTCAAAGAATCTAACATTATATCTCAGGTAATCCTATAAATATTGAAACCAATGTTATTGAAACTGTAACCCCGGAGGAATACATAAGGGACACTTTCCAGAACGTTTCAGACTCCGAAAAGGAATAGGTATGTTGTACGGTAAGTAAACCGACTCCAAAACAGTTCTAATGGCAATATTTCTCCGTTTTGGAATACTTAGAAAAATAGAAAAATAAGAAGCAGTCCGGGAAGGACACAAGGCCTCCATGAGGGTGGAGGGCGCGCCCTACCCTACTGGGCGCGCCCCCTACCTCGTGGGCACCTCGTGTGCTCTCCGGACTCTGTTTTCTTGCACGATACGTATTTTGGTCGGTAAAAATTAATTATATAATCTTCCAAAGGTTTTGACTCCTGTATCACGCAAATATCCTCTATTCTTGTTTCGAGCTGTTTTTCTGACAGATCTAGATCATCATGACGTCTCCAAGTGCCCCCAAGGACAAGTTCTTTGAGAAGGTCATCAACCCCTACCTCGCGGAGGTGCTGCAACACCCTCAAACCATTGAGATGCATGATGGGTTGCTGCACATCCGCGATGTTGAGGGACCACGGAGGACCGGAAGCGTGGAGACAAGGCTTGAAGCAATGGAGCAACAAGTTTTCAAGTGCCAGGAGATGGTGGAGCGTGGACTTGACTCCAATCACATAATGATCACGGAGTTCACCAACAACCACAAGCTGGATGCCAAGGACATTGGGGAAGCCATCTTCAAGCTCCACGAGAAAATCGAGCACCTCCAAGCCCAAATCTATGACCTGCAAAACCAAAACTGTGAGTATGAATATAGATTCAAGAGGATGAGTTCGGCTGCAGATTTAAGGATCCCGGAGACTCGATCATCCTTCTATGATGGTGAGCCTATGCCTTGGAAGATGGACGACAAGCCTACATCATCGACAATCCCTTCACCAGCAAAGGAGACATAATCACATGGGTATGGGCACTCCCCTTGGAAACTGCCAAGCTTGGGGGAGATGCCCCGGTATCGTATCACCATCACACTCCTATCTTTACCGTTTTTCTTAGTTCGATCCTATTAGTAGTATCTCGATCTAGTAGAATAAAGTTTTGGTATGATCTAGTTTTGAGTTTTGCTTTATGATCCCTCTATGTAATCGAGTCCGTGAGCTATATAATAAAGACTAGTGTTGAGTCAAGGGCTTGATTATCTTGCTATGATCTTGAGTGAATAAAAAGAAAAGAGAAAAGAATAAAAAGAAACAAAGAGATCATATTGATCTTATTGAGAGTAATGACTTCACATACAAAGATTATGATGATTAAAAATTGTTGAGAGTTGACAAACATAGTTTTGGTCATCGTTGCAATTAATAGGAAGTAATAAAGAAAGAGAGGTTTCACATATAAATATACTATCTTGGACATCTTTTATGATTGGGAGCACTCATTAAAATATGACATGCTAAAGAGTTGATGTTGGACAAGGAAGACAACGTAATGGGTTATGTTTTCTTATATCTGAGATAAAGTATATTGTCATGGATCATACAACATGGTGAGCTTGCCTTTACCCCTCATGCTAGCCAAATTCTTTGCACCAAGTAGAGATACTACTTGTGCTTCCAAAAACCCTTAAACCAGTTTTGCCATGAGAGTCCACCATATCTACCCATGGATTGAGTAAGATCCTTCAAGTAAGTTGTCATCGGTGCAAGCAATAAAAATTGCTCTCTAAATATGTATGATTGATTGGTGTGGAGGAAATAAGCTTTATACGATCTTGTGATGTGGAAGAAATAAAAGCGACGGACTGCATAATAAAGGTTCATATCACAAGTGGCAATATAAAGTGACGTTCTTTCGCATTAAGATTTTGTGCATCAAACCCTGAAAGCGCATGGCAACCTCTGCTTCCCTCTGCGAAGGGCCTATCTTTTACTATTATCTTCTACCTTATGCAAGAGTCATGGTGATCTTCACCTTTCCTTTTTACTTTTTATCCTTTGGCAAGCACATGATGTTGGAAAGATCCTGATAGATATATCTAATTGGATGTAGGTTAGCATGAACTATTATTGTTGACATTACCCCTGAGGTAAAAGGTTGGAGGCGAAACTATAAGCCCCTATCTTTCTCTGTGTCCGATTAAAACTCCGTAACGACAAGTATTGCGTGACTGTTAGCAATTATGAAAGACTAAATGATAGTTGAGTATGTGGACTTGCTAGAAAGCTCTGGCATAGACTCTTTCTGATGTTATGATAAATTGCAATTGCCTCAATGACTGAGATTATAGTTTGTTGGTTCTCAATAAAGTTTCTGATTCATACTTTGCATTGTGAATAGATTATTACTTGAGCATAAGAAATCATATGATAATATTCATATATGTTGCTGTTATGAGAATTATCATGATGCCCTCATGTCCGTATTTTATTTTTTCGACACCTCTACCTCTAAACATGTGGACACATTTATCGTTATCGGCTTTCGCTTGAGGACAAGCGAGGTCTAAGCTTGGGGGAGTTGATACGTCCATTTTGCATCATGCTTTTATATCGATATTTATTGCATTATGGGATGTTATTACACATTGTGTCACAATACTTATGCCTATTATCTCTTATTTTACAAGGTTTACATAAGGAGGGAGAATGCCGGCAGCTGGAATTCTGGGCTGGAAAAGGAGCAAATATTAGAGACCTATTCTGCACAACTCCAAAAGTCCCGAAACTCCACAAAAGTTATTTTTGGAAATAATAAAAAATATTGAGCGAAAGAAATACGTCAGGGGGGCCCACCTGGCCACGAGGGTGGGGGGCACGCCCTACCCCGCTGGGCGCGCCCCTTGCCTCGTGGGCCCCCTGTTGGCCCTCCAGTGGCCATCTTCTGCTATATGAAGTCTTTCGTCCAAAGAAAAATCATAAGCAAGCTTTCGGGACGAGACTCCGCCGCCACGAGGCGGAACCTTGGCGGAACCAATCTAGGGCTCCGGCAGCGCTGTTCTGCCGGGGACACTTCCCTCCGGGAGGGGGAAATCATCGCCATCGCCATCACCAACGCTCCTCTCATCGGGAGAGGGCAATCTCCATCAACATCTTCACCAGCACCATCTCCTCTCAAACCCTAGTTCATCTCTTGTATCCAATTCTTGTCTCCAAGTCTGAGATTGGTACCTGTAGGTTGCTAGTAGTGTTGATTACTCCTTGTAGTTGATGCTAGTTGGTTTACTTGGTGGAAGATCATATGTTCAGATCCTATATGCATATTAATACCCCTCTGATTATGAACATGAATATGCTTTGTGAGTAGTTACGTTTGTTCCTGAGGACATGGAGAAGTCTTGCTATTAGTAGTCATGTGAATTTAGTATTCGTTCGATATTTTGATGAGATGTATGTTGTCTATTCTCTAGTGGTGTTATGTGAACGTCGACTACATAACACTTCACCATTATTTGGGCCTAGAGGAAGGCATTGGGAAGTAATAAGTAGATGATGGGTTGCTAGAGTGACAGAACCTTAAACCCTAGTTTATGCGTTGCTTCGTAAGGGGCTGATTTGGATCCATATGTTTCATGCTATGGTTAGGTTTACCTTAATACTTTTGTTGTAGTTGCAGATGCTTGCAATAGAGGTTCATCATAAGTGGGATGCTTGTTCAAGTAAGAACAACACCCAAGCACCGGTCCACCCACATATCAAATTATCAAAGTACCGAACGCGAATCATATGAACGTGATGAAAACTAGCTTGACGATAATTCCCATGTGTCCTCGGGAGCGCTTTTCTCTATATAAGAGTTTGTCCAGGCTTGGCCTTTGCTACAAAAAGGATTGGGCCACCTTGCTGCACTTTATTTACTTTTGTTACTTGTTGCTCGTTACAAATTATCCTATCACAAAACTATCTGTTACCTATTATTTCAGTGCTTGCAGAGAATGCCTTGCTGAAAACCGCTTATCATTTCCTTCTGCTCCTTGTTGGGTTCGACACTCTTACTTATCGAAAGGACTACGATAGATCCTCTATACTTGTGGGTCATCATAGTCCCCGAGACTGTGGTTGACTGCGGGCAGTCGACTACGGTCTGAAAACAACTTGAATTTATCGAACTATTGTTCTAAAGTAACTAATCTTTCCATCTGTCGATTGACTGTCCCTTGATTACAAAAATCTTGTGAACTCGGAGTTTGTTTTGCTGAATTGGAGAAAAAACAGATTCAACTCAACCTCGATCTAGAACTGGCCAAGACAAATCTGCAGAAGGCCAAGGATGAAGCTGCTGGTAAGAGAAAACTTGCCGATTGATTTGTCTCTGTACCAAATTCTATTTTGCTTTTTCTGAACCGAGCGCTATTTCTTTCAGAGAAAATGAATCAAGCTTTGGTGAAAAAGGACCAAGATCTTGCGGCCGCCCAGAAAGCAGCTGATGAGAAGATTGCACTCGCCGAACAGAAGCTAGCCTCAGTCGGCAAACTGGAGGAAGAAAACGCCAAGCTGAAACTGCCCTTGACGAAGCCAATAAGGAAGCGACCCGTCTGAAGAAGGACAAGAACAATCTGAACGATAAAATGGAAGGCATTGCTCGCAAGAGGGATGATCTGGAGAATTATCTGGGAGGTCTTGCCAAGAAGTTGTTTGTCATGCTTGAAGGTATTTTCTTTGAACCGACTGACTTGTCATTGTCGACTCGATACAACCACTGCCTCATCTTTGAATTGTACTTGTAGAATTTTGCCGGAACTTCGAGGAAGAGACTGGGCGAGTTGAGACGAGCTTGGACCCCATCCATTCTCCGGTGAAGGACGAGGCTGCCATGAATGTACTCCGATTGGAATCTTGTGTTGCTGGTGTTGTCGATTATCTTACTCGACTGAAGGTCGCAATGTCGCGGATCGACACAGCACACTGGCCAGGGGCAAAGCTCCAGAATGACCTTGAGTCACTGATGACTCGACTTAATGAGATTCCCGGTCGAGTGCAAGAATGGAAGAAGTCTTCTGCCCGGTGCGGCACTGATGTGGCTCTGTCTTTGGTTCGTGTCCACTGCAAGGAAGCGCGAGAAGAGAACCTGGCAGCGATCAAGGTTGCCAACACCAAGAATCATGACTTCCAATCCTTCATGTAGACCTTCATTGCTACCACCACTCAGATTGCCGACGGAATTGACCTGGATGAATTCGCCGAGCCGGCCAGCCCTCCTCCTGCGGAGTGAACAAACCTTTATGCTCCACCTTAAATTTGCCTCGGAATGTCGAGTGATTTTTGTAACCATTAAACTCCTTCGGGCTTGATGTCCGAGTACTTTAATCCGCGGTCGGAACCTTAGGATTTATCTGAATTTGGTTTATCTCCGAATATGCTTGTGCTTGCCTTCGAGTGGAATTTATTCTTCACTCGGAACATTTTTGTACTTGAGATGTAGCTCTGGGGAGGAGGTTCCAGTCGACCTGCACCTCGTCGTCCTTGCGGATCGGGATGGAGCGCACATTGTACTTGTGGCGTAGCTCCGAAGGAGAAGGTTGCAGTCGACCTGCACCTCGTCGTCCTTGCGGACCAGGATGGAGCGCACGTTGTACTTGTGGCGCAGCTCCGATGGAGAAGATAGCAGTCGACCTGCACCCCTTCATCCTTGCGGATCGGGGTGGAGCGCACGTTGTACTTGTGGCGTAGCTCCGAAGGAGAAGGTTGCAGTCGACCTGCACCTCGTCGTCCTTGCGGATTGGGATGGAGCGCACGTTGTACTTGTAGTGCAGCCCCGAAGGAGGAGGTTGCAGTCAACCTGCACCTCGTCGTCCTTGCAGATATGGGCGTGTTACAAACTTAGGCGAGTACGGGACTGCAGCTAAGCCCCCGAGTGGGAGGGTTGCTCGCCACTCGGTAGGATTTTTTAAACTCAGGCGAGTATTGGACTGTAGCTAAGCCCCCGAGTGGGAGGGTTGCTCGCCACTCGGTAGGATTTTTTAAACTTAGGCGAGTACTGGACTGCAGCTAAGCCCCCGAGTGGGAGGGTTGCTCACCACTCGGTAGGATTTTTTAAACTTAGGTGAGTACAGGACTGCAGCTAAGCCCCTGTGGCGCCCCCGATTCAATCGTACACTAATCATGCACGCAAACGTGTATGATCAAGATCAGGGACTCATGGGAAGATATCACAACACAACTCTAAAAACATAAATAAGTCATACAAGCATCATAATACAAGCTAGGGGCCTCGAGGGCTCGAATACAAGTGCTCGATCATAGACGAGTCAGCGGAAGCAACAATATCTGAGTATAGACATAAGTAAACAAGTTTGCCTTAAGAAGGCTAGCACAAACTGGGATACAGATCGAAATAGGCGCAGGCCTCCTGCCCGGGATCCTCCTAAACTACTCCTGGTCGTCGTCAGCGGCCTGCACGTAGTAGTAGGAACCTCCAGTGTAGTAGGAGTCGTCGTCGACGGTGACGTCTGGCTCCTGGGCTCCAGCATCTGGTTGCGACAACCAGGTAGAATGGAAAGGGGAAAAGAGGGAGAAAAGCAACCGTGAGTACTCATCCAAAGTACTCGCAAGCAAGGATCTACACTACATATGCATGGGTATCTGTGTAAAGGGGCAATATCAGTGGACTGAACTACAGAATGCAAGAATAAGAGGGGGATAGCTAGTCCTGTCGAAGACTACGCTTCTGGCAGCCTCCATCTTGCAGCATGTAGAAGAGAGTAGATGGTAAGTTCACCAAGTAGCATCGCATAGCATAATCCTACCTGGCAATCCTCCCCTCGTCACCCTGTGTGAGAGCGACCACTGGGTTATATCTGGCACTTGGAAGGGTGTGTTTTATTAAGTATCCGGTTCTACTTGTCATAAGGTCAAGGTACAACTTCGGGTCATCCTTTTACCGAGGGGCACGGCTATTCGAATAGATAAACTTCCCTGCAGGGGTGCACCACATAACCCAACACGCTCGATCCCCTTTGGTCGGACACACTTTCCTGGGTCATGCCCGGCCTCGGAAGATCAACACGTCGCAGCCCTACCTAGGCACAACAGAGAGGTCAGCACGCCGGTCTAAATCCTATGGTGCAGGGATCTGGGCCCATCGCCCATTGCACGCCTGCACGTTGCGAGGGCGGCCGGAAGCAGAACTAGCCCCCTTAATACAAGAGCAGGCTTACGTTCCAATCCGGCGCGCGCCGCTCAGTCGCTGACGTCACGTAGGCTTCGGCTGATACCACGACGTCGAGTGCCCATAACTGTTCCCACGTAGTTGGTTAGTGCGTATAGGCCAGTGGCCAGACTCAGATCAAATACCAAGATCTCGTTAATCGTGTTATTATGAAGTAACCGCGAACGCCGACCAGGGCCAGGCCCACCTCTCTCCTAGGTGGTCTCAACCTGCCCTGTCGCTTCGCCACAAAGTAACACTCGGGGGCCGTCGAGAACCCAGGCCCACCTCTACCGGGATGGAGCCACCTGCCCCTTCAACCCCCATCTCCGAACAGTATCATAAGTAATATAACAATATAAAGTATATAGCATATGCCCGTGATCACCTCCCGAAGTGATCACGACCCAGTAGTATAGCATGGCAGACGGACAAGAGTGTAGGGCCACTGATGGAACACTAGCATCCTATACTAAGCATTAGGATAGCAGGTAAGGGTAATAACTGTAGCAACAATGACAGGCTATGCAGCAGAATAGGATTAACCGAAAGCCGTAACATGCTACACTACTATAATGCAAGCAGTAGAGAGAAGGAATAGGCGATATCTGGTGATCAGGGGGGGCTTGCCTGGAAGCTCTGTTGTACAGGAAGAAGGGTCGTCGATGACGTAGTCGTACTCAGTGGCATCAGCAACGATCTCGGGGTCTAGCGGAGAAGAAGAGGGGGGAAGAAACAGTAAATACGGAGCAAACAAAGCATAACAAAACATAACGAGGTAATACACGGTGCTAGGTATGCCCTAACGCGGTAGTAGGTGATACCGGCTGTCAGTGTGGAACGACACCTATGGGATCACAAGAATCCCTACTACGGTTGCCGGGGCGCAGGGTTGCAAGAAGAGCAGGATCAGTAGCCAGTACAAGGATCGTTTACCCAGGTTCGGGCCGTGAGGATGCGTAAAACCCTAGTCCTGCTTTGGTGGGTGTATTTCAGAGAGTTCTTGGGCTCTCGAACTAGCCATGGGCCTCCTTTTATAGTCGGAAGGGGCTGCCACAGTGGCACACAGGAGGTGGAAAGGCATACAGTGTCCTGAGCTTATCGCTCGTATTACAGGACAAGACGCATTTAATGCATAGCTTAGGTGTCCCCTTGCTTTATCGGGGACGGGGGCGAGGCCCGTCCCGTCCGTCGCCGCTCCTCCTTGCTTCGACACGCACCTTGGCCAGCGATGCGTGCGGCGCCATGTAGGCAGGCAGGCAGCTGAGGTGGCGCGGTGGTGGAGCCTTCACGAAGATCTGCATGCCGCCACGCAGGCACTCGATGAGTTGGCCTGGGGGCTGCATGTTGCCACGCAGGTGCCCGCCCAGCTGGTTGGGCTGGCAGCTGCATGTGAACGGCGGTGGAAGCTTGGTCGGCGTGGGCCTGGCGATGGCCCTGCTGGCGTCCTTGGTGAGGGCCTTGCCGGGTGGCCCGGCAAGGGTCTTGTCGTGTGGCCCTTCAAGGGTCTTGCCGTGGGGCGCTGTCGTCCCCGGCAAGGGCCTTGCCGGGGGTTTGGTGGCCTTCCTCGGCAAGGATCTTGCCGAGGATCGTCGTCTTCTAATCCTCATGTGATCTTGAATATGTCTTCACAAAGATCTGCATGCCACCACAGAGGTGCCTTCCCGAGCCCTGGCCCCACGTGGATGATGGCGTTGGGGACCGTGGGCTCAAGGGTGGCTCGCTCTGTTGGTGTGGGGCGAGCTGCCCCAGCAAGGGTCTTGCCGGGGCTGCCCCGGCAAGGGTCTTGCCGGGGGAACCTGCTTCGTCCCTCTGCTCTTTGTGGTCTTGGCCTTGGCATTGCTTTTTTATCTTGGGCTTTGGTCTTACCTTGGCTCACCTCCCCTGTTCTACTTGGCGTGACCGTAGGCGCGGCTCCGACTGCCCGTGCACAGGTATAGGGGTACATAAACGCACCCCTCTTTTTGTACACCGACAGGAGCCCCCGGGCCTGGGCCACACATAAGCGCGACACGTTGTTGGGCCAGGCCCAAAACGGTGCGCGGGCAAGCGGGGCGGTTTTTACCGCGGAAAACTTTTCACGCGCGGCGCTTCCAATGACCCGCGCGCGCGGCGCGGCTGGAGGGGCCTGCGTGACGTGGGCGGCATGCGTGGGGCGGTTTCCACATGCATGTGTCACATCGCAGTAAATGGGTAGCGCACCCCGCGGCTTCCCCATAAAAAGGGATAACTGCGGGCGCACTGTTCCTTTTACCCTTCGCGCAACCCCAATCTCGGAAACCTCCGCCTGCTTTCCTCTTCTTCTCCAAGTTTCGTTCCTGCTCGCCGCCGTTGCGCTTCCGCCACCCTCTGTCCTGCCCCCTCCCCCAGTTGCCATGGCGCCAAAATCCACCAAGGGCAAGGGAGTGGCCAAGGACACCGGAGCCGCCGGAGAGTGCACTGGCGGTGCAGCGGACGCAGTCCGCCTTCTTCCCCTCGACAGGTGACGTGTTCGAGCTTCGGGACTCCTTCAGGCCCTTGTGGGGAGTGAAGACGGGGGGGGGGGGGGGAGGAGGGAATTCGGGGCACCCAGCCACGCGCGTCATCCCCGCCGACTGCGCCGATGCTGCCCCAAATCGGTACCCCTTCTTTGTCGATTATTTTTCCTGCGGGCTCTGTCCTCCCTTCTCTGATTTCTTCAGCGACGTCATGCATACCTTTGGCTTCCGCCTCCTGGATTTTACTCCGAATGCGGTGGCGTGCATGGCCCTTTTTGCGCATCTCTGCGAGGGCTTTGCCGGGGTGCACCCCAACACGGCGCTCTTCCGCCATTACTTCTCCCCTCGGATCCAACCAGGGGGCGCCATCTCCGGTTGCATTGCCTGGGTCTCAAGATCCAAGGGGGCGTATCCGGAGGGCGCCATGAAGGAGAGGTGGGAAGAATGGCGGGGCCGGTGGTGCTGGATCGAGGAGAAGGACCCGCCGGTGTTCTGCGAAGTTCGCCGGGCGCTGCCGGTCCGCAGAAGCGATTGGAGCAACGTCGATGCTGACGACGAGAAGCTCACGGTCGCCACCACCAGGATCCTCCGGCTCAGCAAGGTCGGCCTCACCCTTGAGATGATCGGGGCGGACTTCATCCGCCGCCGGATCACTGCACTGCATAACAAGGGGAGGCCAGCCTGGCTCTTCACGAACCCCGCCGACATCATGCGGCTTCGTCCCGGCCTCGACCACAATTTCACAGTGATGGGGCACGCCCATTTCTGCCAGCGGCTCTTCCAGCTTGACATGGGCCGCGACGGCGAGGTCGAGCGGACCGACAAGGTCGTGAGGGCCGCCGCGAAGGCCGGCAAGGTCCTCAAGGGGCCTCTGTTCAAGCTACCGACGGGGGTGGTCCCGTTGTGCAATAACTCGTGCTGGTCCGATATCATTGCCATGATGCCGGACTGCAACGCGCATGGCCCTGACCCGAGCTGGAAGGAGCTGGAGGATGCCGAGGTGCAGCAGTTCTTTGACACTTTGCATGAGGGGTACATCAACGCCGACGCCGAGCGGCTGCTTGTCCAGGACACCACCCAGGCAGAGCTGGACTACATCGCCACCAGGGCGAGGGAGGCACAACTTGCCAAGGAGGTCGGCAGCACCGGCAGTGTGGAGGACAAGGCCACGACGGCCGCGGAGGAGGAGGAGCTCGCCCGGTGGGCGGCGGTCGCCGGGGGAGCCAGCAGCGTCGGCACCGAGGCTCCTCTGATTGAAGATGTGACCGGCGAGTCGTCGTCGGAGGAGGCCGAGACTGCAGGCCCGACGCCGGCTATGGGGAGAGGGCGAGTCCTGCGGTGGGCCAGTTCCGGCGAGCCAGTCCGGCCTGGCAGGGCTGCGCGGCCACAGCTGACCTTGGAGGGGTCCGGGCGCCACACGAGGGCCGCAGCGGTAAAGAAGCCGGCGAAGGCCATGGTGAAGAATAAGACAGCCGCCCCTTCTTCGTCCACGCGTGTCCAGACACCACCTCCTTCTCCTCCTCCGGCGAATGTTGATACGGAGGTTACTTTTGATTATGGATCCCTTAGCTCGAGGAGGAAGAGGAAAACAGCAGAGGAGGAGGCGGACGACGAGTAAGTATCTGGTTCCTTTTCGTTATCTCTGCCTCCTCAATCTGTGTTGCTCGTCTTGACTTGTCTTCATCTTTGCAGGGACGTGGAGACGCTGGCCTAGAGAGTGAAGAGGGCCAAGGTCTCGGCGGGTGGCCAGCCCCCAGTTAGTACTTCGGGGGCGCCACTGGTGGTGTTGAGCAGCCCGGACAGCAGCCCCTAGCGTAAGTTCATCACTCTTCCCCCGTCGACGTGTGTCAGGGGCACGACACTTTGGTGCTGACCTTGCCAGGTATGCAGGAGGAGAGCAGCAGCAGGAGGAGCCACAGAGGGCTACTCCCAACATGCCGCCCCCATCGACCACGCTGCCCCGAGGGGCGTCCCCGGCAAGGGCGCCAGGCACTGGGCCCACGCACATGGAGGAGGTGGAGGAGAACTTGGGCGCCGGCGGCTTTGCCTTGACGCCAAATGTTGGCGGGGAGGGGACTTCCCTTTCCCAGCCGGGTACTGGCACAGGTAAGTCGTTCGCCGTTCGTCCCTGCTTCTTTTTCTTTCCGGCTCTTGGTCCTGGCCTTGCCTCACCCCCTTCTTCGGCGTCCAGATTCCTCCTCGGTGAACCCAGAGGACGTGGACGCCGTCATCGAGGGCATCGCCGAGGCCGCCGAGGCGGACGCCGAGAAGATCGCCGCCGAGGAGGCCGCCAAGGGTGTTGCCGAGGACGCCGCCGTGGGGCCTACCGGGGAGGCCTGCAAGGCTGCCGCTGAGGAGACCGTCAAGGGGCCTGCCGGAGAGGCCGGCGGGGCCGCTGCCGAGGAGGAGGAGGAGGTGGCTGATGACCAGCCTTCCTCTTCTGCTGCTTCCGGCTCCGGCAAGTACCAGAGGGTGAGCGACGACTTGTTCGTCCACCTTCCAGGCGCTTCGAGCACCAGGACAGCTGTTGAGGGAGAGGTGTTCGATGACGAAGTGCTTGCCACTGCCGGGCTTGAAGTCGTCGACGAGCCGATCGTTGGCGGCGATGGCTCGCAGGAAGAGCGGCTCCTCCACGCCATGGGCGCCAGCTTTCGGAAGCTCCAGACGCTCCACCGCGCCCGCCTGGACAAGGCTAAGTCCAGGACGGCGGTGGTGGAGAAGGCGGAGGCGGAGCTCCAGAAGCGCGTTGCCGAGACGCAGGACTAGTTCCGCGAGGCCCACAAGGAGCTCAAGGCTGCCCAGGGCGAGCTGGCCAAGCGCGACGTGGAGCTCACCATGAAGCTCGCCGACGTCGAGAAAGCTCAAGAGACGGCGAGGAACTTGGCCGCGGCTGCCGAAGCCGCCCGGACCCAGCACGAGGCCGCACTAAACTCCCAGGAGGAGGACCTCGCTGCACGCGAGGAGAAGCTTGCCGCCATGCTTCGCGGCAAGGATGCAGAGGTGGAGAAGCTTGTCTTGCAGTGGACTAGTGAGCTGGAGCAGAGGCACAAAGAGGCACTCAATGCCCAGGCCCAGGTTCACGCCGGCAAGGTGGAGGAGTTGGAGGCGGAGCGCGACGGGCTGAAGGAGCAGGCCCTGAAGCTGTCCCAGGAGAAGGAAACGCTTAACAGTGCCCTGACAGAGGCGCAGGGCGCGGTCGTCAGCAAGGCTGGGGAGCTCTCCGAGGCCAACAACTCCATCAAAGATCTCAAGCTGAAGCTGGAGGGTCTCGAGAAGGTGCTATCGGAGGCCAAAACCCGAGAGGGGACCTTGGCCAAGGAGCTGGAGGCCGAGAAGCAGTTGCGGGAGAACGAGGGCCTCAACTTTGCGGATCACGTGGCGGGCGAGAACCGTTGGCTTGATCGCCTCGCCACCGTCGCCAACCAGGCCGCCGTGCAGCTGGCCATCATGGGGATGCTGGACGTGAGGTATGTCCCGGAGCGGAGCGTGAGAGCCAATTGCAGCCTGACCATGTTCTTTGAGAAGGTCATCGGTGCTCTGGAGCGGCTCCATACCAACCGG
Source organism: Triticum aestivum (assembly GCF_018294505.1). NCBI lineage: Eukaryota > Viridiplantae > Streptophyta > Magnoliopsida > Poales > Poaceae > Triticum > Triticum aestivum. The sequence continues at coordinate 41,463,828 of NC_057808.1, forward strand.
GCGGCCTCACTGGCCGATGAGTCCCGGAGGCTTTGCCAGGGAGCCATGACCAAGGTTCTCACCAAGGTGGAGAGCTTGCCAGAGGGTACTGACCTCGCGCCGCTCAGGGAGCGCATCAAGCCCATCATCAGCCGAGTCGGTGAAATTCAGAGGGTGGAGGGCCAGCGCCGGGATTAGGCATCCCGTTCTTTATTGCCGCTGCAGGTTCACAACCAAGACAATCGCTATCTCTAGTTAGAACCGCAACAACAATTCGATGTAATATAACTCTGCAGCACTTTCAGTATTATGCATGTTATTTTCCTGTTCGATTTTCCTTTGTATGTCCTCCCTACGTTACTGGGTAGGATCGCCGTCGTGTAAACCCAAGGCGGCGTCTTGGGGATGGATCCCCATTGGCCTGCCGGGTGTGCTTGCTGCCGGGCGAACCACCTTGCCGCCCTTAGCGCGGCTGCCCGAACTGTCGAGTTTGACTCGAGTCAGAGTCGGGAGCGTTGCCAAGTGCGGAAGGCTACCCCGCCACTCTCGACGCGGCCGCTTTGAGTTGTTGAGCGGACTCGAAACAGAACAAGGGCGTTGCCAATTGCGGGAGGGCCCCTTTGCGTGCAGGTTTCTCATACATAGGCGAGATCTCCGAGGACGATAACCTTATGTATAGGAGAAAATAACTCAAAGCTCTGAATGACTTAGCTTTTCTGTTGCCGAGCCGGCGTCATTCCTCCAGCCGCCTTCTTCTCAGGAGCCAAGGGCGATGAAGAACTGCTAGGCTAACTACTCGACCAGATTCTCACAATTGCGCCCCCTACCTGGCGCGCCAAAGATGTCGGTGTGGAATGACACCTATGGGATCACAAGAATCACTACTATGGTTGCCGGGGCGCAGGGTTGCAAGAAGAGTAGGATCAGTAGCCAGCACAAGGATCGTTTACCCAGGTTCGGGCCGCGAGGATGCGTAAAACCCTACTCCTGCTTTGGTGGGTGTATTCCAGAGAGTTCTTGGGCTCTCGAACTAGCTGTTGTCAGTGCGTGGTTCGAAAGAGCCGAATCCTTGTCCAGTATGCCATGGGCCTCCTTTTATAGTCGGAAGGGGCTGCCACAGTGGCACACAGGAGGTGGAAAGGCTTACAGTGTCCTGAGCTTATCGCTCGTATTACAGGACAAGACTCATTTAATGCGTAGCTTAGGTGTCCCCTTGCTTTATCGGGGACAGGGGCGAGGCCCGTCCCGTCCGTCGCCGCTCCTCCTTGCTTCGACACGCGCCTTGGCCAGCGATGCATGCGGCGCCATGGAGGCAGGCAGGCAGCTGAGGTGGCGCGGTGGTGGAGCCTTCACGAAGATCTGCATGCCGCCACGCAGGCGCTCGATGAGTTGGCCTGGGGGCTGCATGTTGCCATGCAGGTGCCCGCCCAGCTGGTTGGGCTAGCAGCTGCATGTGAACGGCGGTGGAAGCTTGGTCGGCGTGGGCCTGGCGGTGGCCCTGCTGGCGTCCTTGGTGAGGGCCTTGCCGGGTGGCCCGGCAAGGGTCTTGCCGTGTGGCCCTTCAAGGGTCTTGCCGTGTGGCCCTTCAAGGGTCTTGCCGTGGCGCGCTGTCGTCCCCGGCAAGGGCCTTGCCGGGGGTTTGGTTGTCAGGACCCCGATTCTAAGTCACACCGATCTAGCCTGTAACACCTCATATCACTTTGCGGCCTCACGCACGGTATTCCCACGGGTGTCGCCTTACCATGGCCCGGGACCGTTTGCGCCTTTTGGCTCACGTATATGATAATGTCGCTAGCATCCATATGACAGAGAACCCGGGCCGACATGACTAGTCGTGAACCCAAAGTGGCACTAACTTACGGGGACAGGCATACATGAATCAACATCGAGCATGTCGGTCAGCAGCGTGTGAATCCGGGCTGTAGCATTGGGCTAACAGGACTCCGGGAACCCGGGCTGTAGCAGGCTAGGCAGGACTCCGGATGTCACCGCGTGACATTTCCCCGAAGGGACAGACACAGGAACGAAGTGAATCACATGCCGGCCAGTCAAGTGTTCCGGAGCAGTAGTGCTGGGCTAGTAGGACTCCGGTGAACCGGGCTGTAGCGGACTACTATGGCTCATGGAGCACAAGACTACATTTCCCCATAAGAGAGGCTACCACGGATACACAACTAGGTTGTCGGATCCCACACATACCAAGCATTTCAATCATACACACAATATGCTCGATATATGCAAATACAACATGGCATCACAACAAGACTCTACGATTCAGAGTATTTATTCATTAGGCTCCGAAGAGCCAGATAATACAAACATGGGTCTCATGACCCATCATTCAGGGCATACAAGTCAAACACATGCGGAAGCTTAACATGTCTGAGTACAGACATCTACAAATGAAAAAGGCTGAGAAGCCTGACTATTTACTAGATCCTGCCGAGGGCACAAGATCATAGCTGAGGTATCAAGCTAAACGTCGAAGTCCACACGGAACTACTAGCGAGACTGACGTCTCTCTGCAAAACATAAAATAAGCAAACGTGAGTACAAATGTACCCAGCAAGACTTACATCAGAACCAGCTACATATGCATCGGTATCAACAAAAGGGGTGGTGGAGTTTAACTGCAGCAAGCCAGCTTTGACTCAGTGGCTAACCTGAACTACGACTGCAAGCAACTCTTTGAGGTGGCGCACACGAGTCCACATATTCACCATATCAATACACCACTATGGATTCGCTCCCGTCTCCCTACGAGAACGCCATCCATAGCACCCACGCTTATCTTGCGCATTTTAGAGTATCCACTTTCACTTGTCTATGAACTGTTATAGGCAACCCAGAAGTCCTTTACCGTGGACGCGGCTATTCGAATAGATCATATTAACCCTGCAGGGGTGTACTTCGACACACACGCTCTCACCACTTACCGCCGTTTACACGACATGTACTCGGCAACCTTCAAGCAGAAGCCCAGCGAGGGTGTCGGCCATAGCCTACCTAAACACTCAAGTCTCTAGTCCAGGTTTATCGCCTATTCAGGTTCCATCCGCAGGGAGTCCGGCCGAGGTTTCCACATACGGCCCCGAACGATGTGTGCAGGGTTCCCGAGACACCAAACGGGCGTCCGGTACACCGTGCCACGTGCCTACCGCATCACAGCCCACCCCTCGGTCAGCGCTGTCCACGGCCTCCAGCATACTACAAACACCAGAAACTACTTGCAACTCCTGGACAGAGGACAAGGGTGATTAAGAAGCCGAGAGGGTCCATTGGTTTCGGGCCCAATGCGTGGTAGTAGCTGCATCATGGATCACAAACACAGAACTCAGTTCCTGAGGACGGCTTCAATGAGACAACCCACCATGTACTCCTACATGGCCTCTCACCGCTACCTTTACCAAATCGTGTTCACACACTTAGCTCACACACAGTAGGACATGTTCATCACCACTCCAATTCATCCCCGATGAATCAGACCCGACTCAACTCTAAGCAGTAGCAGGCATGACAAACAAGCATGAATGAGTAGGCACATCAGGGCTCAAACAACTCCTACTCATGCTAGTGGGTTTCATCTATTTACTGTGGCAATGACAGGTCATGCAGGGGATAAGGGGTTCAACTACCGCAGCATGTAACAGTTGAATCGTTGTTGTCCTAATGCAGTAAAAGAGAGCAGGAGCGAGAGAGTGGGATTGTATCGGAATGAACAAGGGGTTTTTGCTTGCCTGGCACTTCTGAAGATATTATAGTTCTTCATCGGTGTCATCGAACTCATCGTCGGAATCACGGCTTATCGAGAGGGGACAATCACCGGCAAACAAGGAAGAACACAATCAATGCAATGCAACAATTATGATGCATGATTATGACATGTCAAGAATGTTATGATTTACACTAATGCATCTAGCAACAGTTTAAGTGAGGTCCATATGAGCTAAGGGTTCATATGCAAACTCCATATTTAGCATTTATAATGTCATTATCATGTTTTCACCTATACAGCAGGTATAACTTAGTTTGACATGCATGAAAATGATACAGATGGATAGATTGCATTTTTCTGATAATTTTTCATATATAAATTATTTCATTCTGAGCTACGGTTGATTTTATATGATTTTTAGAAGTTTATACTATTTTCTGGAATTTCCTGAATAAACTTAAATCCAGATAATGCTTTACTGCGTCAGCCTGACGTCAGTGTGACGTCAGCAGGTCAACTAACCCGGTCAGGTCAAACCTGACCAGTGGGGTCCACTGGTCAGTGACTCAGTCAACTAAGAGGGTTAATTAGCACTAACTAAAAGTTAATCTAAGCTAATTAGTCCATGGACCCACACGTCAGTGGCTGTGTGTTTAAACTTAAGTTAATTTAACACTTAGCTAATTAACAGGGGCCAGGGCCCACTAGTCAGCGGCTAACCTAACTAACCTAAATAGGATTAGCCCTAACTAGCTTAGTTAGTTGGGCGGGGCCCGCATGTAAGTGAGAGAGAGAGGTCAAACCTCTGGTCAGACGGGGTCAAACCCCAGGTCGAACGGGTCAAACACGCCGGCGACTCGACGCCGGCGAGTCCAGACGCGGCGGAGCACGTCGGAAATCGTTCACCGGCGACCATTTGGACAGCGGATTGGTGCTACGCGCAGCTGAGGCTCGTGCGCAGCTAGCAGTGCAAGCGGGAGGGTCTGGGGTGGACGGAGTTGACGACGGCGGGCTCTTTCGCGGCCGCCGGAGTTCGGGTGGGTGCGGGGTTAGCGCTGCGGCTTGCAAACAAACTGGCTATCGGGCTAGCGTTGCTCTACGGAACGTCGCGAGTGCAACGGACGCACGCGCGGGGCCATTTGGTCGCCGGAGCCACGGCGGCGACGAGCTCATGCGGCGGCGAGCTTCGGGCACGGTGTCTAGTCTAGCTAGAGCTCGAAATCGAGCACGGGAGTAGGGGAAACGGTTCAGGGGCTCACAGTGATCTCAAGGGAGGACTCAGTGGGCTCGGGGAGGCGGAGACGGCGGCGAATCGCCGGTGAGGTTGCCGGCGGCCGAAGGTTGGGGATGAGCTCGGGGAAGACGCTACAGGGCTCCCGCGGTCGAATGGGTTGGTGTAGACGACGCAGAAGGCGATGGCGGTTCCTCTGGACCCATCGGGGAGGCACGGGATGGACAGTGGCCGCGGTAATTTGCGTCGGCGACGACGAGCTCCGCTCGGTGGCGCTCTGTTTTTGCGGGAGAGAGGGCCAGAGGGGAAAGTGAGAGAGAGGAGAGAGCGGTCGGGGCTGCGTGGCGTCGCGAGGGAGGCCCAGGGCGACGAGGGAGGAAGCGGCAAGAAGCAGGAGGTGGCCGGGGCGCGTGCGTGCGCGCGTCGGGCACGCGCCATCCTCCTGGCAGGGGGAGGAAGACGACAGGGGAGGAGGAGGTGGGCTGGGCCGGCACAGGGCCAGGCCAGGTGGGCTGCACAGTAGGTAGGTCCAGGTAACTTTCTCTCCCTTCTCTTTTATTTCTGTCTTTAGTTTCTGTCTTCTATTTTCTTTCTCTGTTTTGGATTAGTAAAAATACTAATTCATTCTGTAAAATCCTAAAAATAATTGTGGGCGCTTTTGAAAATATTTCCAACAGCCCTCAACTAGTTTCAGAATTATTAGAGCATTTAAAATATTTATAGGATTTAAATGCCCCAATTCAAATACGATATGAGTTAATTCAAAATCCAAAAATGACCTAGAAATATTGGCATCATTTTTGGCAGAGGTTTTCACCTTTATAAAAAAATATGAACATTTTGAAAGGCATTTTGGGTTAATTGAAAATATTGTTTATTTGAAACTAGTTGAATGCATTTGGTGCTAGGGTTTCAACATCCCCATTTCAAGTTTCTTTGAAAATTAAACATGATGACATGAGGAACAAGCAAAGTAAAACAAGGGCTGATCTGGGGCTGTGACATTGGTGGCCTTCCTTGGCAAGGATCCTGCCGAGGATCGTCATCTTCTAATCCTCATCTGATCTTGAATATGTCTTCACAAAGATCTGCATGCCACCACAGAGGTGCCTTCCCTAGCCCTGGCCCCACGTGGATGATGGCGTTGGGGACCGTGGGCTCAAGGGTGGCTCGCTCTGTTGGTGTGGGGCGAGCTGCCCCGGCAAGGGTCTTGCCGGGAACCTGCTTCGTCCCTCTGCTCTTTGTGGTCTTGGCCTTGGCGTTGCTTTTTTTTATCTTGGGCTTTGGTCTTACCTTGGCTCACCTCCCCTGTTCTGCTTGGCGCGACCGTAGGCGCGGCTCCGACTGCCCGTGCACAGGTATAGGGGTACAAAAACGCACCCCTCTTTTTGTACACCGGCAGGAGCCCCCGGGCCTGGGCCACACATAAGCGCGACACGTTGTTGGGCCAGGCCCAAAACGGTGCGCGGGCACGCGGGGCGGTTTTTACCGCGGTAAAACTTTCCGGGTGCGGCGCTTCCCACGACCCGCACGCGCGGTGCGGCGTGGAGGGACGTGCGTGACGTGGGCGGCATGCGTGGGGCGGTTTCCACACGCTTGCGTCACATCGCAGTAAATGGGTAGCGCCCCGCGGCTTCCCCATAAAAGGGATAACCGCGGGCGCATAGTTCCTTTTACCCTTCGCGCAACCCCAATCTCGGAAACCTCCGCCTGCTTTCCTCTTCTTCTCCAAGTTTCGTTCCTGCTCGCCGCCGTTGCGCTTCCACCGCCCTCTGTCCTGCCCCCTCCCCCAGTTGCCATGGCGCCAAAATCCACCAAGGGAAAGGGAGTGGCCAAGGACGCCGGAGCCGCCGGAGAGTGCGCTGGCGGTGCAGCGGACGCAGTCCGCCTTCTTCCCCTCGAC